>NC_028351.1:36375460-36411860 GCF_000741045.1 Vigna radiata var. radiata
TATATATATATATATATATATATATATATATATATATATATATATATATTTAAATATATAATTTCGGACAAAATGATTACTTTTTGAAAGAATAGAATATTCAATATGTAATTAAACTAGTAACATCTTAAAACTATTGATTTTATTTGACTATTTTTTCACCACCATCAAATGAAATCCTTGCTCATTGGATTAATAACTTTTGAGTTGTTTCTTTTATCAAAGAATGTTTTATTGTAAGTGCATTCTATCTCATAATAAAGGTAGGTTCACATTACTTGATAATAATATTTATTGTCTTTAATATAAACATTTACTATCTTACCTAATGACTTGTCCATATCTCATTATAAATATTAACTTTTTTTATGACTTGTCCTTATCCCATTATAAATATAAACTTTTTTTAATTATATATGTAATATTTTAAAAATTACAATTTTTTTCAAATAGCCGAACTATTGGTGGACCGGATTAACCCACGAATTATGACCAATTTTGATATCTCTAACGCGATGATTAGATTAAAAATTAATTATTCATCGTACTTAGTGAAAATAGAAAAGATAGCTAAGATAATTAGACTTTTTGATTGACCTGCATTTATTACATTACCTAATTATATAATATATATATATATATATATATATATATATATATATATATATATATATAGACACACACACACTTTAAAATATATAATTTCGGACAAAACGATTACTTTTTGAAACAAAAGAATATTAAATATGTAATTAAACTAGTAACATCGTTAACACTAGTAGATTTTATTTGACTATTTTTTTCACCACCATCAAATAAAATTTGTTCTCATTCGATTAATAACTTCTGGGTGGGTGCTTTTAACAAAGAATATTTAATTGTAAGTGCATTCTATCTCATAATAAGCGTAGGTTCACATTAATTGATAATAATGTTTATTGTCTTTAATATACACATTAACTATCTTACATAATGACTTGTCCATATCTCATTATAAGCATTAACTTTTTTTTATGACTTATCCATATCCCATTATAAATATCAACTATTTTTAATTGATATATGTAATATTTTAAAAAATACAATTTTTTCAAATACCCGAACTATTGGTGGACCAGATTGACCCACGAATTATGACCAATTTTGATAGTTTTAATACGATGATTAAATTAAAAGGTAAAAATCCATCGTAGTTACTGAAAATAGAAAAGACGGCTAAGATAATTAGACTTTGACCTGTATTTATTACATTACCTACATATATATATATATATATATATATATATATATATATATATATATATAATTTAAAACATATAATTTCGGACAAAACGATTACTTTTTGAAACAAAAGAATATTTAATATGTAATTAAACTAGTAACATTGTTAACACTAGTGATTTTATTTGACTATTTTTTCACCACCATCAAATGAAATATGTGCTCATTGGATTAATAACTTTTGAGTGGTTTCTTTTAACAAAGAATGTTTAATTCCAAGTGCACTCTATCTCATAATAATAAACGTAGGTTCACATTACTTGATAATAATGTTTATTGTCTTTAATATAAACATTAACTATCTTACGTAATGACTTGTCCATATCTCATTATAAATATTAACTTTTTTTATGACTTGTCCATATCCCATTATAAATATCATCTTTTTTTAATTGATATATGTAATATTTTAATTAAATAATCTAAAATATTATTTAAGAATTATCATAAGTTTAATATGATAGAATATAGTCTAAATACACTTATCTAATATAACCATAAAATTAAATTTTATATGCAAAATCTTAATCCAAAACTATATACAAAAGGATCCTCAAATATAATCAAAAGAAAACAAATCAACACCATAATATACATATCAAGACTATGGTTTGCTCTAGAGACATGTGATCTCCCTTTACTCACACCCACTAGATGATCATCATCCAAACAAGTACACTAAAATAACCAAACAAGGAACACATAAAACAGAGTAAGCTAGTGATAAAAGAATAAATCTTACTATAATAACATTTCATGCGTACATCTAATTTCACATAAAGTAAATCAAACATCTTAATCATGCTAAAAACCTAGACTAGGCTTTCCAGATTTATTAATGTCGTGTTGTGACTAGTCATGCACTTGTGGTTTCCTCTACTGCTCTGTAGAGCCATTGCCAACGAGTTTCACCCTACCACACTTACAAGGTTTGTTTGTACCATGTCTTAAGCCATACTAGAAGCACCTAGATTAAGACCTCCTGCTACTCTTACCACTTGTATCAATCATCTCTAATTGAGAATGAATAATCATTAGAGTGTCAAGATAACCCTAAAGACTGAGTTCCCTACATTCAGACCACCAACACTTTGAAACAACCAACTAAGAATTTCACCTTAGAAACTCTTTCAACCATACTTCAAATACATAGATAACCTCAAGAATAAACCATCATGTAATTGACGAGTTGGATAGATTGGACCAAAATGGGCTAACGGCTTGCAATTTTCAACCTGACCCATCCTATTTTGGATAGGCTGACGAGTCGGCTTGTCGAGCCTAACTCGCTTTACTGCTCCCTACTCACTATAAATGTGGTCTCTTATTAAGCGATAATGACTTATCAAATATCTTAGTACAATATGTCGACTTGTAATGAAATCACAATGAACCTAAACAAAAATGAACTTCTTTGTAGTAGTATTATTATTCAAGCTCAAAATCATGCACAACGTAGCATGGTGTTATAGAGAAGAAAAAACAAGCATAGGTAAAAAAAAGAAAATTACTAGAGAGAGAATTTTGAATCAATCATTTTTCCATCTCTCCCAAACTACCCGAATATATTCTAGACTCTCGACCAATCATAATCCTACAATCTAGATTTATTTATCTCGATTCTCGTACTTTTCCTAACCCTCTAATCACCACAACATGTTGTGAAGTGTCATTGTTGAGTTGTATCAATAATTGACTCATTTATCCTTCTACTATCATCATTATCCATGTGAGTTCCAATTGTAATTGTTACAAGACTTATTAAGCCATAATGAGTTGTCAGGTATCATAATACAAATATAGGTTCTCATTAAATGATAATAACTTATAGGGAAACGTGGATTCTCATTAAATGATAACAACTTATAAAGTATTTTAGCACAAGTGATGTTTCGCCTTAAACGACAATAACGTGTCGGGTATTTCATTACTAATGTGGATTCTCATTAAATAATAATGATTTGGTTATCTTGATTCTCCTTAAACAATTTATTATAGACGGTCGACAATTATAATCCTATAACCTAGATTTGGTTATCTTAATTCTCTTGCTTTTCTAATCCCCTAATCACCATAATCTGTTGCTAGGCGTTCTTGCTGAGTTGTATCAACAATTGACTCTTCTATCCCTATACTATCATCATTATCCATACTAATCCAAGTTATAATTAATTATTACAAGACTTTCATTAAGCGATAATGAGTTGCTAGGTATCATAATACAAATGTAGATTTTCATAAAATGATAATAACTTGTCGATAAATATGAACTCTCATTAAATGATAAAGACTTATAAAGTATTTTAATTCAAATGATGTCTCTCTTTAAACAATAATAACTTGTCAAATATTTCGTTACTAATATGAATTATCATTTGTCAAATACAAATTTAAACTCTTATTAATTGATAATGACTTGTGTAATATTTTCATCCAAAAACATGGACACTTATTATAATTAATTAATTAATAACAACTTCTATGTTAGAATGGTTAACTAATTTATATAATATATATGATTACTATTTACTCTAAAGTTACGCACTCTACAATAAAAAACAAAACTAAAAATTAAAAATATATATAAAATATTGAAATGAAAAAAAACCCATAAAATACTAAACTTTACATTAAAAAAAACATAAAAGAAGTATTTAAATGAATATTTTTTAAAACATGATATTCCATATTGACATTTTAAAAACTTGTTAGTGAATGTTAATCTATATAATATTCTATTAAAAAGTCATCAAAATGATTTGAAACATAAAATATAAGATGAAAACTTAATGTAACAATAAACAATATGCTAAAACAAAAGGATTAAACAAACATTAACCTAAAATAAATATTATAAATATATAACAAATAAATTATTAATATAATACAAAATTATCTAAATAATAATATTCATAGAAATTAACATATACTAACAAAATATCAAGTTTTAATTATTTAAATATCTAATTAAATAATTAAAATATAAATAATAATTAATACTGTAAAATTTAATCATGTGTTTTGGAATTTTATGTATCTCTATTTTGAAAATATATTATACATTAAGAAAATAAATGATAGAAAAAAATACTACATCTTTATAAAATATCATATTAATGTTAACATTTCTATAAATGATCTAACGTAAGTATTAGAGTTTTACCTTTTAATTTACAACTTGTCTCATAATAAGATGAACAGTCTTACTTTTTATTAAAGGGATTTCATTATTAAAAAACACATACCTGTTACGGGTTTCGTTATTAAAAAAACACATATCTACAAACGGTATCAACCTTTTGATTTTAAATCCGTTGATATATTATTAGGATTAATCATCATATTTTTGAGACATCGTCCGTTTTGATGAAGATTTTGGCTTTACAAAACATCTCAAAAGATTAATAAATATTTAAAATGCATTCAATTTTGATTTTTAAACGATGCTGAGAATATTAATTGCACAGAAAAAAATAAGTTGTATGAAAAAAATAAAACAATACTATATTATTATAAATTCTAAATTGTGATTAAATAATTGAATATAAAATTTTAATATCTTTATATGAGATAAATCCATCCTTAGTGGAGATTTTGCCTCATATGACAAAAGCATCATATAGTGAAAATCTTATTTATTTTATTAAAGTGACATAAATATAAGTATTAATAGGTTCAACCATGTATAAATTTTTTAATTTTACTTACTTTAAACATATATTGGTAAAAACATTTTTTTTCCCACTTTGAATTAGTATATATGAAAAGTGAAAGTGTTTGTAGATATAAATATTTCTCTTGCAATTTGAAAAAAAAAAATATCATACTTGAATTAGAACAATAAAAAGAATGATTTTTATTACAATTGAAGATTTTAAAGATAAACGAATAAATTACTCCTGATTTAAAATATTGTTTGATTTAAAGTTTATGTTTTGTCACAATTTTATTATTAAAAGACGTCTTAAAATATTGAAAATTGAAAGAAAAATAAATACTTAAATTATCTTATATTTCGACTCTAAATAATAAAAAACTATTGAACATTTTCTATTTTATTTTATTTTCATTTCAAACATTTAAGTAATTAAATTACTTGAAAACATACTTCTATAAAGAAATGTATGACTTCCAATAGTTAATTATAGTTCCTCATAATTATTTTCAAATTTAGATGCTAAGCAATTATAAACATATAAAGTTGTTTTACTAATATTTGAAGAATAAAAGAAACTTAATTATTAGGTGCCATGAACTAGGACTCACTTGAAAGGGTCTAGATTTTTTTACATACTTAAAAAAAAGTTATATATATATATATATATATATATATATATATATATATATATTAATTTTTTAGTTTATTTTATTTAATTAATTATAATTACATTCTTTCTTTATAATACAAAGAGCAGATAACTATAATCAAGAATAGTAACATTATATCAAATCTTAGGATATTAAAATTGTATATATGTTAATAAAAAAAGTTATTATTTATTTTAATATCATATCTTTATTCAGAGATATCAAATCCTTTTTACCTATTTTATTGATTTCATTTTTATAATATAAATAAAGTACTGGTGATTCACTCAAAAACGTATTTTCATCTTAATTCAATCACCTCTCTTCTTTTCTCAGTTTAATATACAATACATAATGATTCATAACATTCTTTTATTTTAGAAGAAGATGAAGATATGATTCAAACTTGGTAGAGAGTACAAAAGGTAATACATGTATTTTTTTATTTTTATTTTTTACTTTTTTTATTGTTTGATATTTGAAATGAATGTATTGAAAATTGAAATGACAGATATATGTAAATATAAACTAGAAAATAACTGACAATTTCATTGGAAATAAAACCTTATAAAATATATAATAGTCAAAGGGTAGAATTTTTTTTATGTAATAGTGCTTTGTAATGTGGAAGAACAATAATATTTGCCTGATTTATTTATTTTTTGTCAAAATTCAGGCTTTGTTTTGTTTTTGTTATTTTATTTATTATTTTTTTTCTTGCATCCTTAGAATTTTACAAAGAGTGGGGATTTGATTTCTAAGTTTCTTTTAAAAAAAATTATTACTCATAATTGATAAAAGAAAATATGAAAAATTCTTTTTGTGAATAAATAATTTTTAGCCATACTTTGTAGATTTGAACAATAGAAGTAAGAGTAAAACATAGATTTAACTGGAAACTTTTGAACAATTGGGTGAGAGAATGCTCTTGTAAAATCATCAGATACCTGAATTCTAAGCAAATATAAAAAACAATCCTTGTTTCAATAATTAATTTTATTTTTTGACAATATTAAATGCTAAACATTTTATGCTATTATTTAACTATATTATATTAAATATATTGTTGAAAAGTATTAAATGAGTAAACATTAATAAGTAATTTTTAATGATTTACAAACATAATAGTAAATGCCATTACATAAAAGTATTATACTAATATTAAGAAAAAAATTAAATGAAAAGAAATTAAAAAAAGTAGAAGTGACAGTCTTATCATAAATCTTGCATTATTTTAAGAGGCGTTACACCGTTTAAGAAAGTTTTTGTTTTTTACCTTCTTAGGAAAAAGTGCAAAAATTATTTAAAACATAAAAAATAGGGTATTTTGTGATTTTCTTTCTTTATCTACCTACTCTTCATTTATAGTATAAAATAATATTCAAATTCACCCTTGCATGCAAATTAAGAATTATTTTTTTCATTTCTTTTTTGCATTTTATAAAATTAAAAAATATATATAAATTGAATATTTTTTTATTTTATGAATTACAGAGTCATGTTACACATGTTTTTGTTTTATCAACAGACCCCACTCATTGAAATTACCATATTGCCCTTGGGCTCTGTCAGTAGTCTTTGGTAACTATCTTCGTGGTGCTACTAGAAAGAGAAAACAACATATGAAACTGTTGTCTGTTTGTCGGTGGGACCCACACGGCTTTCACTACTATATATATTGTCAATGTCTGAAGTAAAACAAGTGAGTTTATACAGAGAAAGAACAGAGAAAAAGACTCTCAAATTTAAGAAGATTTTGAGAGAAAAACTCTGCATGCAATTCAGTGAAGAAAGAGAGGATCAACCACAGTGACACACATAAACATTGCTTTTCAAAATAGGAATTGGGTTTTGAGTTTTGATCCAAAAGGTTATCTTTTTAATTACTTTATTTATTTCTTTAAGAGAATTATATGTTTTTGAGGCAACAATTTTCCACAAATTACTAATTTTTTTTTTCTTCCTTTCAGTCTATGCATGTCAATTCTGCTATTATATCTGTTCACTTGTTATTATTGTTGGATAAAAAAAATGTTCTTTTATATTTATCTATTTAACAAATGGGTTATAATGTCATTGTAATAGTAACATATCATCTATTATTTTCTTTTCGACAGATCCTATTGAGAAAACTTGCTGAAGGATCTGAAGGTATAATTTTTGATTTTGTACCCAAGTTTATTCCTTTATAGTTCATGTTTTTGCTTCTTTTTTTTTTTGGATTTTAAAAACTTGATACTATGCATTTTGAAAAGAATTGAATCTTGAATTTGTTTGTGGGTGTACAAAGTCAACTCTCCAAATTGTTGTGTTTGTATGGATTTGGTGTTTGAGAGCATTTTGGGTTTTGAGAAAAAAACAAAAGAATTGTTTTGTCATGTAATTTGTGAAACATATGAAAGAGAAACAATTAAGAGCATTTATTTTTGTTTGTCTTTTTATTTTTCTAGTTTGATGTGTTATGGCAATTGGAGTTGGTAAAAATAATTTTGTTTTTTTGTTAAACTGGAATAATTTAATTCTATTGATTGAAAGTCATGCATGGAGCCTGAAGAAGGAAAAACTTTTTAACTTTTACTTTTTGTGCATGCGTCAAATCTTTGAACCCAAAGGAGTTTAATGTTGTGAACATGTGTCAAAAACCAGATTGAAAAGTTACCTTCACAGAAGTAACATTAACGATTCTAGAAGCAGTCTAGAGAACACTATAAACAACATTGAGAGTACTTGCATGTTTTTTTCCGAGAGAGAGTAAACGATTCGTCACCTTTTATAGGGTTTGAGATTGAGGGTTTGTTCAGAAACTACAACTTCAATTGTGGTTGGTGATTGTGTAAGAGTTGTATAGTTGATTGTTTTCCGTAGAATCACTTTAGACCCAGTTTTTTGTGGTTGATCCACTTCTTTTCTTCTGCATGCATCAACATTTTGAAGAAAAAATTGCTTTTTCTTGTGTTTATATACTGTGATTCATCTCCCATTTGGTTTAGAATACCTTCTCTGTGTGTGTTGTTTGGTTATTTGTTTTGTGTGGATTATGGTTTTGATTTGCTGAACATCTTGTAACTTTTGTTGTTGTTGTTGTTGGTAATCAGATTATCACTGCAACAAGGAGAAATGGAAGGTCGTAGTGAAATGGGTATGATGGGAGAGAGTTTTGATACGAGTAATTTGCTGGGGAGGATTAGGGATGATGACTATGAAAGTCGCTCTGAAAGTGATAATTTTGATGGTGGATCTGGTGATGAGCAAGATGTTGGTGATGATCAACCACAGAGAAAGAAGAAGAAATATCACAGACACACTCCTCAGCAGATTCAGGATCTTGAAGCGTATGCAATTAGGAAATCTTTTGTTTCTTATTTATTTCAAATGTGATTCATATAATTCGTTAATTTTGCGTTGGTTGTTTTTGTTGATCATTTGTTTTTGTTTTAGATTCTTCAAGGAGTGTCCTCATCCTGATGAGAAGCAAAGAACCGATCTCAGCAAGAGGCTTGGCTTGGAGAACAAGCAAGTGAAGTTCTGGTTTCAAAATCGACGAACCCAGATGAAAGTAAGTTGAAAGCATTAAAATCACTTGTATTTCTTGGTTGTTACATTGAGAGTATTGTAGTTAGAGAATCGATTTTGTTGAATCAGACACAATTGGAGAGGCACGAGAACATGGTTCTTAAGCAGGAGAATGACAAGCTTCGAGCTGAGAATGGTGTGATGAAGGAAGCTTTGGCTAATCCTATATGTAACAACTGTGGTGGTCCAGCGATTCCTGGTCAAATTTCACTGGAGGAGCACCAGACAAGAATTGAAAATGCTCGATTGAAGGATGAACTGAACCGGATCTGTACATTAGCAAACAAGTTCTTGGGCAGGTCCCTTTCACCAATGGCAAGCCCTATGTCTCTGCCACCCACAAATTCTGGCCTTGAGCTTGCTATTGGAAGAAATGGAATGGGTGGTTCAAGCAATTTTGGCATGCCCGTGCCAATTGGCTTTGATTTGGGTGATGGAGCTTTAGGCTCTTCACCTGCAATGGCAAGTATGGCTGCTAGAGCACCACTGGGAATGATGGGAAACGAAATCCATCTTGAAAGATCAATGCTTATAGATATTGCCATAAATGCTATGGATGAACTGGTTAAGATGGCTCGACAAGATAACCCTCTTTGGATTAAGAGTTCTGACGGTAGGAATGAAGTTCTAAACTGTGATGAATATGCAAGAATGTTTCCTACTTTTGTTGGAACAAAACCTGCTGGATATCTGATTGAAGCTACAAGAGCAACTGGAGTTGTACTAGCCAGCAGCTTGGGCCTTGTGGAAACTTTCATGGATGTGGTATGCTGCCTAATTTCTTAGTGTCAATCAAAGTTTAATTGATTTTGTCGAAAATTTTGAGCATTTAACTCACTGTATTTGTTTATTTCAACAGGATCGGTGGCAAGAGATGTTTTCATCTATGGTGGCTAGTGGTTGCACTTTGGATGTGATATCTGGTGGCACAAATGGAACGAGAAATGGAGCTTTGCAAGTGGTATATATATATATATATATATATGTGTGTGTGTGTGTCTACTTTGTGTTTGATCTTTTGCTAGCTTGGCTCAAACTAATTTGGAAATGCTTTTCAGATGTTAGCTGAACTTCAATTGCTTTCCCCACTGGTCCCTACTCGTCAAATGACTTTGCTCAGGTTTTGCAAGCACCATGCTGAAGGTGTATGGGTTGTGGTCGATGTTTCCATTGATATTATGCGTAATGCTTCCAATTCACATCCATCAATGAGTTGCAGGAGGCTTCCTTCTGGTTGTGTTATTCAGGATATGCCCAATGGTTTGTCCAAGGTAAGTGTTACAGGAGTAAGATATCTTAGGCAAATTTATAGTATTTACTAGATTGTTGGTAAGGTATAATTCATTGCACTGTTGTAGATTACTTGGGTTGAACATTCCCAGTATGATGAGAGTGTCATCCACCAACTTTGTCGTCCATTGGTTAGTTCTGGTATTGGCTTTGGTGCTCAGAGATGGATTGCATCTCTCCTAAGACAGTGTGAATGCTTGGCAATCCTCATGACTCCTCCTGGTCCATCTGATGACCCTACAGGTATTTCATGTTGTCACTGTCTTAAACATACCTTGTTCACTTTTGATTAATCCGATGAAGTTGAACTTAATGGATATCCCTTTTATATATATATATCAGTCCTTAGCCAATCCAATAGGAGAAGCGTGTTGAAGCTGGCTCAGCGCATGAATGAGTATTTCTGCTCAGGGATTTGTGCTTCATCTGCACGCAAGTGGGATGTTGTTCACATCGGTAATCTTGCTGATGACATGAAAATCATGGCTCGGAAAATTGTGGATGATCCAAATGAGGCTCCTGGCTATGTGTTGAGCGCTTCAACTTGTGTCTGGTTGCCAGTGCCTCGACAAAGGGTGTTTGACTTTTTACGTAATGAACAGCTGAGAGGGGAATGGGACATGTTGTCCAAAGGTGGTCCAATGAAGGAGATGCTCCATGTTCCTAAAGGGCAAGAACATGGAAACTGTGTTTCCATTCTTCACGTAAGTGCCTTCAACAAGGTTATCTTTATGTGTTTGAAGAAAGATTGTTGTTATAATGTATGATTTAAAAACATTCTCTTGTATTGTTTTGTTTGCAGTATGCTAATAATGAGGGCAACGTGCTGTATCTGCAAGAATCATGGACCGATGCATCTGGGTCAATGGTGGTGTACTCTCCAATCAACATGCAGTCTTTGAACATGATGATGATGAACACTGGAGATTCATCATTTGTCTCTCTTCGTCCCTCAGGATTTGCTATTCTGCCAGATGGCCATTCAAACAACAGTGACAACAATGATGGTGGTGGTAGCTGTTTGCTGACAGTTGGATTACAAATGGTGCAGAATGACAACCCTTCAGCCAAGTTCACATTGGAGTCAGTTCAAACTGTTAATTCCCTCCTTTCATGCACCATTCAAAAGGTGAAAGAAGCATTGGGAGTTTCCTGAACAGTTTCCTTAGTTATAAAAGACTTATATTTCTATCTCAAAAAAACAAAGAACTTTCTTTTATTTTCTTCTTAAAGAAAACATAGCAGATATTCCTGGTGCTTGTATTTTGGGTGCATTTCTTGAGTAGAGGAAGAATAGGTTTAGTCAAGAACGAACCAACCTGAAAAAAGCAAGCTTTTGCTTCTTTTTTTTGTGGAGGTTCGGGTATTGACTCCTTTACCTTAGTCTTAACTTTTACATATCAGTTACTCATGAACCCTTTATTTCCATAAAATGCTAAACTTTGTTACTTCTTCTGTGTATTTGATATTGCATGTGTTGCTTTGTTATTTTATGTGCTTTATATGATACCTAGTTTTGTTCCTTTTTCTTTCTTATTCTTTTTAAAGATGGTAATTTACTGAGATAATTGATTTTTCAAAAAAAATCCTATTGAATTTTGTGAAGAACAATGTTGTTCTGCAGAACTTTTTCACGTAAATAACATTTGGTTGATTGAGGAATAATTAACTTGAACAAACAAAAGATAATTAATGTTATTATTTACATAGAAAAATCATCTTTAGTTGTTGGCTGAAAGACTTTTTGACTTCTTTTTCTTTGCTTTTTCTTTGGCATATATATATATATATATATATATATATATATATTCTATGCTTTTATCTTAACAGTTTAAAATAAATGGATACTCACGTTAAAATAATATTTTGAACTTTTCTATGAATTAATATTTTAAACTTTTTGTGTTTTATTATTTGCATCAGTTTTATTTCATGTGAACATTATATATTCTCGCAAATTTATGCATAGAATTATGTACATCTTGTCTAAAACGTTATTTATAATGAAATACCCTAAAAGTATAGTTCTATAAACATACATATTATTTTATATATTATAGTTTGCTTAAGCAGGAAGAAAATATATTTTAGTAGATGTAATTATGTTTTAAGGGATTGTTAATTAATTTTTTGTATTGATATTGTTTCATAAAACTTTATTTATTTTAAACTGACATTATCTTATCGAGGCCAGCGACATGATATAGTAACTGCAACAGGTTACAATATGTTTTTTACATGATTATAAACACAATTAAATGAATGAGTCCGAGTTTTTATTAGCACATTTTTAATGTAATTGTGAGTGTTTTTTCAATTTGAATTTCAATAAAAATTTGCATTTGAAATTCTTTGACTAGTGACTTTAGAAGACGCATAAAATTGTACTACGGATTTATCTTTGAAAATTCTTTGACTATATTATTGTCTATAACTCATTAACAAATGTTTTATCTTTGAAATCTTTGTGGCATCTATAAGTATGATTTATCAAAGTAAAAATATGTAACATAACCAACGTTGATGATTATATTTTATTAATCTCCTTTTAAAATTTCAATAGGAAGCTTCTTTACAAGCTCAATTTCATGGAATTCATTAAAATTTCTTAGTCCAATAGACGAACTATTATCAGAAGGAAACTATTATAGAAGATGTTGCTCTTGGTTCTCTTGGTTCTCTTGGAATTCATTAAAAATTCTACTAGAGTTACTCTGGTTCTCTTGGAGCAACTTTGGCTTTAATGTGTATTTTATCACAGTTAAATAAACAACATCAAGATCCTAAGACAAAACAAGGTTAATTCACCCCTTAAGTATTTGTATTGCACAAGAGAAAAAAAAAAACTAGTAGTTTCTATTGTTTTATGATAATGTAACAGAAATTGTTGAGTATATATATTATTGTGAGTACTTATAAACTTTTTTATTTTTTTTATGTAATAAGCTTAAAGTTATCCCAACTGTGGAGTTATTAATGTTAAGATATCAAATATATTAATAAATTATTTTATTTAATAGTCAAATTTATTGATGAGTTCAAACGATGTGTAAATTTGGAAGTTTTCAGAAGCATATTGTGTAATATCATGATTATGGTGGAAAATTTGAAAATAAAGATGAAATGATTATTTCATATGCAGTAATTAACTCTTATTTTGTTGAAAAATCAGGAAGAAAACTTAGGTTACTTTATGTTCTAAAATATTAAAATACTTCCTTAAACATAAACATTCCATATGTTCAATTTGCATAGTCATTGATTTTATATATTTTAATATAAAAAATTCTATTTAATACATTTAAACTAATAATGAATCTTGTGAGGACCTTATAATAGGGAATCTAAAAATAACTTAGATTAAACGTTTCATTAATGAAAATTGGATTGAGTAATATTGTTGATTTTTCAACCAGCATATGTCTATGTTTGAATCATTTGACCAAAATTTGTCTCTTAGAGCGTCAATATCTTTATTTAAAAAACTCTAATCAACATCAATATATATCTTTGTTTAAGAAACTCTAATCCATCCAACGAAACCCCACTTACACATCTTATTTAGACTTGTATAGTTTATGTTAAGATGTTTGTTTAAACAAGTTGGTTGTCTTTGTCAAATGAGTGATGGAAACAATATGTATTACTATCACTAAATGTAAGCAATAATAAATACTTCAAATGTAGTTTTCATAGATAACACAAAAATATTTACTAGTTCATGAATTGGTACCAAACTTTTCTAGCTTAACCAAAACCAATAGTCATATATATTAGCTTTGTTATTTTCATATTTGGTGCATAAAACTCTCATTTTGACTTGTTTTTGACTTGTTGAACCTATTAAACATTGAGGGATATAATGATACAATGATTGATCATGTATTTATAGAGACATTGTGATTGAATACTCTAAGAAAGAAAGAACTTAGGGGGATATAATCTTTGAGCTATTCACAAAAGCACTTGGCCTTAGTCTTATTGTAAAATATTGGGGATTTTCTACTTTGTAATCATATGTATGTATTATAATCACATTTCTCTATTTTTTTTTTGTGATTCTTTTCTTTGAAACAATAAAAAATGATAAAAGAATTACATAATGAAAAAAATTATGTAAGTAGTATTGTCAATCCAAAACCTACATAGTTAAACAGCAAAAGGTAAGAAAAGAAACCATATAAAGATGAAAAAAAAAATGAGATCATAACTCTTCATAGATACACTTTATTTTCTATTTGTTACTTTTTCATCGTACCACTGTGATTTATTCATTCTCTTAATGTTGTACTTTCCATTTTTGCTTTTTGATTTCATTTTCACCATTCTTTTTAAGTCTTGTTCACTTAAATGAATTTGAGAAAGAGTAATTAAGTGGATTTGAGAGGATTTAAAGGTAATTTTTGTTGTTGTTTATTTGAGTAGATTTAGAAGTAAACGAGAGTCCATTTGAAAGTCAAGTTTGTGAAAATTAGTGTAGGATTTAATTTATGTGACAGATTAAAAAAATTTACTTCCAAATCCACTCTCACTTATCTCCAAATCTATTCAAATAAACAACAAAAAAATTTATCTTCAAATCCTCTCAAATCTTCTAAATTACTTTTCTCCATATCCATCCAAGTGAACAAGGTCTTAGAAATCTAGCTTTAGATTTACTTTAATCTAATAATAGGTGAGAAGCTTTTCAAAGGAAATGATAAATAAATACAACAATTGGAGATTCCATGTCAAAAATTAGCGGACAATTAAAACAGAGTATATTAGTATAAATGAGTTAAATTACCATCTATAACATAATAGAAAATGCTATTTTATTCTTGGAATTTGGTTTTACAAAAGCAAAATCATCTACATAACACAAGTTCTATTGTTTATAATTATAAATCTCCTTTCAAATGGTGCAACTCATAATAAATTACAAAAATGACATTTTAAATCTCTGAATTTAAATCTATTCAAAAGAAAACTGACTTAAAAAATACGTGATAGCATTTTTGTAGGTCAATAAAGCAATTGTTATCAAAGAAAAATCCTCCAATATATAGAGATACTACTGTGAAAGATGTGATGACTAGGGCTGGAGAAAAATAATTGTACTGTATTGAACTATAGTTAAATGTACTATATTATACTTAAAATAAACTAATTTATTTTTACTAAAAACTAAATAATATATTTTCAGTTCAGTTTTTAAATAAACTAAACCAATTTTATTTTTAGAACAGTTAGCTGATACGAACTGTGCGAACTGAATTTTTTACTTGTTTAAGTTTCTTGTGTCGTCATTTCCCTTTCTCCTAACTCACCTCTTCCTTTCTCCAACCATTACCCTTTTCAAATTATTAATTCCAACCGTAATTTTGGATTAACAGCTATAATTATTAATAATTATTAATAATTATCCTTTTCTTTCTTAATTTTATAAGAAAAAACAAAATACATATATAATTATATTAAAATGACTTTTCATAAATTCAAAATATTCCTCTTTCTCTTTAATCACTCTCTAATAAAACCAATTTTTAATTAGTAAATAAAAATCTTGTATATCTTAACAAGTTTCTTAATTTAACCCCTTAATTTAAGATATTTAGTATCAAGCCAACACAAATTCTTGTTAAACATTAAATAACACTTGTTTATCCTCTTCAAAGGACAGTTGTTCCTTTTACTCCAAATTATTTTCTATATTAAATCACATTAACCATAAATACTCAATAACTAACAAATTAAGATAAAAATCTTCTTAAATTTTTAACCTGGAAGTCTTGTCCTGTTCTTTTTTATCTATAATTGTAATAGCAACCAATATGAACAAAATTATAGTCCAATAGTTTCTTATCTTATAATATTTTTACCTATCATATAGACTTGTACTATAGTTTATTGGATTGGTTTTAATGTATTTTTTTTTGTATTTTTTATAGTATACTGTTGAAAATAACTGTGTAAGTTTAATTACTCAATTCTATGTTTTCATAATAAAGTATTTTTTTATCATATTTATATTATTCAATATAATAGTTTATTTTGATAAAGCATTTTGATTATAATTTAAAATTTGTTTTGTAATAAAAATTATTATGACCAGTGCCACTATGAGCTTTTGAGAAATCGGAAAATGTAGTTAATTGAATTGTAATGTGATAGATTAAAAACTAGTTAACTGAACTGTACTGCAGTATAATTGAATTAGAAAATAGTTTAGTTCAGTTACTTTGAACTATTTTTTAGTTCAGTACAGTTTTTCTGAACTGATTTATAGTTCACTATAAATTTTTACAGTACAATACATGACATTTTGCCCACCCCTAGTGATGACACATTAAAGGTATTGATGAGAATACTCCCTTACAACTTTTTAGGTTGTAAGAAAATGTTGAGCATTAGATTAACACTGTTAATTGCTTTGGAATTTGATTTGTCTGATTTTTGTGAATTAAGATTTTCAATTTGTTATTACCTTGTGAATTTTGAAAAAAAAAAAAACTGCATCATGTTTTATAGATAAAAAAAAAAGAAAAAGACATTTTGATTACTCTGAAGTTGATGTAAGACTGGTGTGTATATTACTCTCATTTTGAAATTATTTGTATGTAACCCTAATGAAAGAATGAATGGTTGGAGTTCAATCTCTAACCTAAACTTTTGTGATATTTCATAACACTTGTTTTAGGAGAAAATTGAGATTAAGTGATCAAACTCAGGATTCAATTTGAAGAAAATTTAAATCTCAGGACATTTTTTTTACCATAATAGTAACAAGGTTTGAATTTTTAGGAACAAAAACCATCTGAAACATGTATTATTATTAGGTCAAACAAACTAGGTTTTCATGTATCAATTGCTACAATAGGATACTTGTAATAATTAATTTATATAAATTAAAGTTTAGATGATAGTAACAAAATTTGTGTATGATAAAATGAATTACTTTCTTATTATGTGGTGTTAAGATTTGAGTTGCAACCGTAGTATAAACAAAATTAATTTAAAAGGGAGATTTTGGAACAAAAAAGGTTTAAAATATTATTTATAAAATCAAATCTTAAGAGTAAATTATGATGAATTAAAATTGAAAGTATCTATCAAAGAAATGGTAAGATTTATAGAGAAGTTGAACATTCTTTATTTACAATTGAAAACATTTATTTTCTATGTTCAGTATAAGGAAAATATCGAAGATGTGTTTAGTTGAACTAGTTCGAATAATCAAAATGCGTGTGAAATTTAAATTATTGTTTAATAACAAGAACATGTTTATATTTGTAATACACAATTTGTAATGTATAGTCCTATTGAATATAGAAACAATAAATATAAAGTTTGCTACATAATTAAAACCGCCACAACAAAGAAAAATATTTTAAAATGATTTTTCATCATTAGTGAGAGGTTAGTCCCTGCGTTGGGAAATCTTTAACATTCTTTAATTTTTAACATATTAATTAATAATTTTAATTAAATAAATTAAATAATTATCATCTTTTTATATTTATTATTTCATTTTAATTTATAATTATGGAGTTTAATTTGTTATTATTAATAAGTTAAATTATTATATTATTATATAATTTTACTTTTCAAATAATATAATAGTAAAAATTAATATGTTCTTTTATTTTTTATTTAAAAATCAGATCAACAAGTTATAATGTATATTAATAATAATAATAATAAAAAAACATCTATTCCATGAGCCAAATTTAATGTGTTGGTGAATCAGTCCGTATAAGTATAGATAATTTTTTCATGTTTATTGATGATAATGTCTTTTAATTATGAATTGATATATAAGGTGATTTTTAATTGATTGATGATTGATTTACAAATAACATGCCACTTAATTTTATCTATTTCCTTAAATAAAGCAATGGAATATATCATTTATGTATTTGTATTGATACTATATTTTAGTTTCCAATTCTATGAGTTTTGAGATTTACATAAGATTATTTCTAGTTTTAAAATAAAGAGTCTAATGAAGTAAGATGATAGAAAAATGTTTAGATAAAACAAGGGAATTAGTTACATTTAAATATCAATGTTCTAATATATGAAGTTTTGTTTGAGATGTTAAGTGAAAGTATAGTGTATTCAATGAAAGTAGACTCACCCAAATAAATATGCTTAAGTGACAATATCATATAATACCCTCACTCAAACGTATACATTTAAGCAAAAATATTCATTAAGTCAAATTATTAAGTGTTTCACTTATAACCACACTCATGTGAAAATGACATGTGCTAATAAAAAATATCATGAGTTCCTTATAATGATACACTTATTTTATATGGAGAAATTATTTACGGAAGTAGTTAATTAATAGATATAAAACTAAAAATACATTATGTCAGACAAGCTTTTTTATACTAATTAAAAAGATATTTTATATCGATTCTTAAACTAATATAAAAGTAGGAGGTATAAAAAGTATTCGATTTTCTATACGGGTTATGAAACCAATATAAAAAGTTCACTTTTTATACTGGTTCCAGTAAATTTGTTTGGGATAAATCTGTATATGGTCAAGACTGTTTATACTAGTTGAAGTGTTAACCGGTATAAAAAGTCTAACTTTTTATACCGATTAAGGATTTAACTGATATAACAAAATAACTTTTTATATTGATTAGTATTATAACTGCTATAAAAAAGTCATTTTGTTTATTGGTTCTAGCATTAACCGATATAAAAAGGGATGTTTTTTTTTTCAATACTAGGTTTGTATTTGCTACTACCATATACAAACCTACATAAAATGCAATCCCAGAATAGTCCATATATATATATATATATATATATATATATATATATATATATATAACAAAATATAAGGAACAAAATAATCACTATACTTCCTACTATTTACACATCAAATAATAGTTTCTAACCTCAATGTATAATGAATACATATAATATTTACCTAACATCGTCTATAAGCACTTAAAAGGAATGAAACCCACTACTCCTAAACATCCTTTAGGACCTTTTGCTCCATTGGAGACACGTTACTGAATATCTACATAATGAACAGTTTGAGTCAACTTATAATGATAAAGACTTAAGATTTTAGTTATAAAATATTCACGTTACCATATTTCATGAGTCAGTGACTTTTGCAGATATGATTTTATACATGTTCCTCATGACATAATATCTACACACAAAGCTTCTCGATTGATGCAAGAATTAAAAGTTAAATTTATAAAATAACATAAACTTTACAATTGTATTTCAATAGTCTGAAATATTAATTATTTCTAGTTGGTGCAATGAACTACAATTTTTTTCTAGAGGCGATATGTGTTCCCTATAACTTTGAATAATCCTCAACCATTTTATAAAAGTTAAATGTACATTAAAATGAATGCCTACTATGAAACTTCGTAAAATTAAACTATGTGTACAAGACAAATAAATTATTAAAAAACTTACCATATTAGTGTACTTTTAATTGGTAAAGTGTGAGGTTTCTTGTGTAATGAACAAAAGAGAACCACAAGAGACTGTTGAAGAAGATTTACTAACAATTGTCAGTGACCCAAGTAGATTCAAACAATAATAGTGGAAGAAAATATTGGCGAAAAACAGCCCATTAATTGGCGTCTGTTGTAAGAACAACAGACGTCAATTAACGGCTGTTATAAGTGCAACAAACGTTAATTGACATCTATTCAAAGACAACATACGTCAATTTATTGTCTCCAGCTATGATGTTGGATGTTTAATAAATGTCAAAACCTAAAATAACAAACGTTAAAAGCTATTTTTGTGAGTGAGTTGACAATGACATGTTCCTTCTTCATATATAGGGCATGTTATGTCCCTTGGTGTTATTGGCCATTTAAGGATTGAGACCACAACTAGATGATAAAAAAAAAGTAGTGACCCACCACACCATGATAGCTTCAAAAGGATCGCAACCCACCACACCACGCAAGGAAGCTTTAATGTGACCCACCAAACCACTGTAATGCCAACAACACAACTAAGAAAGCTTCAGCACTAGAGGAAGGAGGAAATGTAGTGACGACAGTGCCAACAACACCATTATAGCACGACGACAATCACCGAACAAGACAACCAGTGACACCAACCACAACTTGACCCACCATAGTGACAGTTTCACCAACCATCGTGATGCCAAAGACAACAACAACCGACGACAACAAAAGCGAACCTTAGTGAACTAATGTAGAGAGAACAAGAACAAACGAAAGCACAGAGAGAAAGAGAACAAATGGAAGTGAAGCGTAGAGAGAACCATAAGGAATAAAAGCGAAGTATAGAGAGAATGAGAAAAAGAAGCTTAGAGCTTTTACGAAAGTGAAGTGCAAAAGAAAGAAGGAGGTGAATATTAAATGTTCTATACTGGTTATATTGACTAACTGGTATAGAAAGTGCTATCCAGTATTACATTTTTGTCACTACGTCCCTTTCTATACCAATTATAGGTCTAACCGAATAAAAAAGTGACCTATATTGGTTCTTAGTGAAACTGATATAGAAAAATTTATAATTTATTACAGTTTTGCCACGGTGTCACTTTTTATACTGATTTTATGTTTAACTAGTATAAGAGGTCTTTCATATTTTCGACCCAAATAACAAACACTATAAAAAAATGTTTTTTAAACTAATAATAATAACAAATGACACCATTAATACTCGTTTAATAAATATTATAAAAATAAATATGAAAAAACTAAAAGTTGATGTGTGAACCAAACATTTCTTTTGTATTTTTGTCTTTTGAAAAAACTAAAATAAATATGATGTCTTCCATCATCTGACGGGAATTTGTCTCTTGCACAGTCAGCATCTTTGTTTTAAGCAACTTTAATCCATAAAGAAACTCCACTTACACGTCTTATTTAGACTTGTATAGATTATGCTAAAATGTTTGATTAAAAAGTTTATGGTCTTTGTGAAACGGGTGATGAAAACAGTACGTATTATTATCACTAAAGTAAAGCAGTAATAAATAATTCAAACGTGATTTTCTACCTTCTTTTCTCATCACTTCTTCATCCTCCAATCTCCCTTTTATATTCCAAATTCCCTTCTCTAATCAATCATCTTCTTCTTCATTACTCCTTTGCTGCACACCCATCATACCTTCATTAACTTTCTTGGTGAGTACACATCTAATTCTATAAATTGCTGAGTACATTGTGCAAATTAGAGATATAATAAAACTATAGACGTAAACATTATTTTATATATTATAGTAACAGGAAAAATTTGTTTTTTTTACTAAACTCTTGGTATGACAACCATAGAGACATATAGTCGTAAAGATTCCTCGTATGATAGAAATGTTGAAGTCAAGGCTTTTGATGAAACAAAACTTGGGGTGAAAGGGTTGTTAGATTCTGGGATCACGAAGATCCCACGAATGTTCCACCATGTCAGGGACAACACTGAAACTACACCAAGTAACTTAAAGTTTCATGTGCCTATCATAGACTTGAAAGACGTAAACACGAACTTATCCCTGCGTGTTGAAGCACTTGACAAGATTACAAAGGCATGCAAGGAATGGGGATTTTTTCATGTAGTGAATCATGGTATTAGTGTTGAGGTTTTGGATGAAATGTTATGTGGAATTCGAAGGTTTCACGAACTAGATGATGAGGAGAAGAAAACCTTTTACTCAAGGGATCGAAGTAAGAAAGTTAGATATTTCTCTAACGGTAGCCTTTTTAGAGACCCTGCTGCTAATTGGAGGGACTCAATTGCATTTTTTTCTTCTCCTCACCCTCCTAATCCAGAAGAAATTCCAGCAGTGTGCAGGTACTTAAGTAATACTAATTTTGATGGTAATAATTTCAAATGTATGTGGACTTTTTCAATTGTTTATGATGTAATAATCATGTATTTGCAGAGATATAGTGGTTGAATATACAGAGAAAATAAGGGCATTAGGCTTAACAATGTTTGAGCTATTCTCAGAGGCTCTTGGCCTTCCTACATCTTACCTGAATGAATTGGACTCTATAGAGGGAGAATTTCATTTGTGTCACTACTATCCACCATGCCCTGAACCTGAATTAACCATGGGTACTTCAAAGCACACCGATATTAGCTTCATGACAATTCTTCTACAGGACCATATTGGTGGTCTTGAAGTTCTTCATAAGAATCAGTGGGTTAATGTTCATCCAGTGCATGGATCTCTTGTTATAAATATTGGGGATCTTCTACAAGTAAGAGTTGCAAACACATGCATATCTTTTTTGATTTTCCTTGAAGTGACTTGTCAGTCAATCTCTCAATTTTGTTCTCTTGTTGTTCCTTTAAAATCCAACATTTACAATGGTATAATATAGTCCAACATGCAACATAACAAATGTTTTATGTATGAAGTCTTGGTGTTTCTGTCAGCTATTGTTATGATTTATCAAAGTAAAAATCTATAACATAAGCAACTTTTATGGTTATATTTTATTTTTCTCTTTGTTGATGTAGCTTTTGACAAATGACAAGTTTATCAGTGTGTATCATCGAGTCTTATCAAGGGATATAGGACCCCGAATTTCAGTAGCAAGCTTCTTTACAAGCTCATTTCCACATTACGCATCAAAGATTGTTGGTCCAATAAAAGAATTGTTATCAAAAGACAATCCACCAATCTATAAGGACACTACTATAGAAGATGTCGCAGCCCATTATCATAAGAAAGGCCTTGACGGAAATCGTTCCTTGCATCCCTTTAGGTTGTGCAATGATTGAGAATTCTATTGGAGCAACTCTAGTTCTCTAAAAGCACATTTGGTTGTAGTATGTGTTTTATCATGGTTAGCTTGTGCCTATGATTATCATATTTTAAGTATCTTGTGAATTTTAAATAAACAATTTCAAGCTCCAAAAATAGAATAAGGTTAATTCACCCTTAAGTATTTGTATTTGTATTGCACAAGATGAAATAATCTTATAGTTTCTGTATTATGATAATATGACATAAACTACTGAGTATATTATTCTAGATATTATTCTCATAGTACTTATAAACTTATTTTGTTTTATTTAGTAATTATGTCAACCTAAACGTTAAGATATCAAATACATTCAAAAATTGTTTTATTTAATAGTTAAATTTGTTGATAAGTTTAAATGATATGTGATTTAGGAATTTTCACAAACATATTGTCTCATGGTTATGGTAGAAATGGTAGAAAAATTGAATAAAAAGATGAAATGATACTTCATAAAAGGTAATTGACTCTTATTTCATGGAGAAATAATAAAGGAAACGTATTACTTTATAAATTCAAATCAAAATACTTCCTTAAAAATAAGCATTCTATATATTCAATTTGCATCATCATTGATGTTACATATATTTTAATATCCATAATTCTATTTAATACATTTAAATTAGAAATCTTCATAGATTGTTATCCTAAGTAAAGACAACACAAAAAGTTGTTTACTTTTGAATAATGAATCTTGTGATCTCATAATATGTAATCTAAATATAATTTAGGTTAAACGTTGCAGTCATGGAAATTGGATAGAGCAATATTTATTTTTCAGTCAACATTTCTTTTGTACCTTTGTCTCTGCTGATGTATATGATTCAATCATCTGGCCAGAATTTCTATTGGAGAGTCGGCATCTTTGTCTTAAACAACTCTAATCCATCAAAAGAAACCTCACATACACATCTTATTTATGGTTGTCTTTGTCAAGTGGGTCTATGATGAAAACAGTATGTCTTGCTATCACTAAATTAAACATGGTTTTCTACTTTCTTTTCTCATCACTTCTTCATTATCCAATCTCCATTTTCATACCAAATTCTCTTTTGTAATCAATCATCATCTTCTTCATTACTCCTTTGCTGCACAAAGACATCGAAGAATCATCTTCATCCTTCCACAGAACAGATTCATCGTATTCTTCAGGTAAGAGCACTGAATTATAATATATAATATAGAATCACAAATTACAACATATAGACAGGAACTTTGTTCTCATCCCTTTAATTCACCAACACGCGATTCTGTTACTCATCTTCTTCATCATTCATTTCTCCTTTCTTCTTTCTTCTTCAATTCTTCATTCCGAACATAACAGAGGAGGAGGAGAATCTCTTAATTTTCTTCCTTCACTACGTTAATTCATAACTACTTGAGAATAATATCCAGGACTTCAATTTCCAGCACAATCACTAAACACTTCAACCTCTTCTACAACACAAGAAACTTCAACTTTCCAAGTCTCAACCAACCCATCAAGCACACCCTAACCTTTATATTTAACCTCCGGTGCTATAATTTTCCATTCACCTAACACAAAATCCTTCACCCAATTTCTAACAATTTCCACGCATAGAACAAAGAGAGAGTAGAAGATTGGATAACAATGGAAAAGTGTGGCAGTGAGACAGACTGTGATGGAGACGCATTAGAGCCCTCCGTCTTTGATTTGTTGTGAACTTAAAAGGGTAGCAGAAACAGGTGGAACCACGCGCAGGTGAATCGCAGTGACGGCGACTATGGTTGTCGCCGTTGATGCCTCTAATCGTGGAAGTGACGCAGGAATTCGTGATTGGCCGTTTGGTGGTGTCGCCGGAGATCTAGAGGAGGAGTTTCGCGTGTTGAACGGGGTAAAAAGCAAAGGTTCGTGCGACGATGGCAGCAGCTCAAGCTCTGATTGACGTCACCGGATACACCCTGGCCGGCTGTGAGAAGCGCAACCATGGTGGACCTGGAAGAAGGAGGAAATCCATGTCAGCGACGTTCGCAGCTCCGGTCACGGCGAGGTGAGGTTGCAGAGCCATGTTTTCACGATTTGCAGATCTGAAAGAAGGAAGAGATGCGGCGACGACGCCGGCAAGGTTTTCCGGAGGCGACTGGTGCCGCCGCCGATGACTCTAGCGAACTGGGTAAGGCACGATGGCTGCCCCTGGAAGCTGGTGTTGAGGTTTCGTGAGGCCAAAGGAAATGGAAGTGGAGGTGCGCGATGCCTCTTGCGACGGCGTGGCGAGCTTCGGTCAACGGCGTGGCAACGGCCAGGTGGAGGAGATGCTAGGAAGAAATGGTAAGCGGCTACCGGAGAGGTGGAGATGTGTGGAAACCAATAAATAGAAAAGAGAGGTGGAAGAAGAATGAACTTGGTGTATTCTGTATTTAGGCCAAGGAGTAATAATACATTATACACTTTAATATAAAGATAAAATAGTTCAAAAAATATAAAATTTTATAGTAAAAAGAGAAAAAAATAAGTATAAATAATATCAAATAAATGAAAAAAATTTAGACGTGTCAAAAATATCGTTTCTCTTACACATCTTATCTAATGCTTCGCACTTCCATATGAGTGAGTCTTTTTTATGTTTGTTACTGATACATAGTTGTTTATACACATCCATAATCTTATTTTTAGTTTTACCCTTAAAATTTTAAACATTGAAGTGAAAATAATAAAATAATAATAATAATATTCATCTTTTTCAGAATTTGATCGTTACACATAGTAATTGAGATAGCAAGGAGTGTTTTGGACCAATCAAAATTTCAAACAAAGTCTTTAGTTGGAAATAAGTCAATAAGGTAAGAAGAACTTATTAATTTTTATAAGTCCTAAATATTGATATGTTTTATGATTGTGATTTGACTGGACTAAATTAGTTATTTAATGAAATGTTGTAATGATGATAAAGATATTGAAAATATATATATATTTATATATATATATATATATATATATATATATATATATATATATATATATATATATATATATATATATGGGTGTGTGTGATATTGAGAATTTACTAATTTCTTGTACTCGAATGAGATTTGGTTATGAAAGTCGAAAGAAGTTTCATATGAGCAAGATCAATATGAAATGATATTGTGACTTAAAAGATTATAAGAAACTAAGTTTGTTAGATGCTTTTAAGATATATGTTTAGGTTGAAATCTATTACAAAGAGACTTTACAAGAATCTACATTTTTAGAATTTGAGTATTATATGTTTATTTGTTTAATGTTGAAATAATTAATATCTTATTTGAAGTAGAATTATATAAAATTTATGATAGAACTTATGAAAATAATTAAGCTTGCCCTTCATTTCTTTTGTGGTGTATTGATATCCACCTACAAATCACGCATGTGTATTATGTACGAGCAGATATCTTGGTATATATATATATATATATATATATAAGTGTATTTAAGAGATTCTCTTAGCAATGTAATATTTATATAGATTAACACTTATGTACTGCTGGTTATTATTTTAGCAGAGACTCTAATTAGTAGAATTATCTACTAATTAGGTCGTTGTTACAAATACTAATTCCCTTTACGTTTGATGGGATTGGTAACGAGTTACCCAACCATGTGCTAGCAAGTCCATATTTTAAATAAAAAAGAAGTCCTCTAGAAAAGTAACATGTGTCTATTCATTCAATAATAGGGGTTATCACTGTCCCCTTCATCTAAATACTCTATCTTTTAGTTATTTCGTATATGTAACACATGTAGTAAAACTTGTATTTTAAACCAGTTTCTTGGTATGGCGACCATAAGCAAAATTTTGTTAGAGGCAAAGAGTAGTAAGGATTACTCCTATGATAGAATAGCTGAAGTCAAGGCTTTTGATGAAACAAAACTTGGGGTGAAAGGGTTGTTAGATTCTGGGCTCACAAAGATCCCGCGAATGTTCTACAATGACAAGGTGAAGGACAACACTGAAACCACACCAACTGACTTAAAGTTTAATGTCCCCATCATAGACCTGAAAGACATAGACACAAACTCATACCTGCGTGTTGAAACACTTGACAAGATTAGAAGGGCATGCAAGGAATGGGGATTTTTCCAAGTACTGAATCATGGTATTGATGTTGAGGTTTTAGAGGAGATGTTATGTGGAATTCGAAGGTTTCATGAACTAGATGCTGAGGTGAGGAAAACCTTTTACTCAAGGGATCAAAGTAAGAAAGTTAGATATTTCTCCAATGGTAGCCTTTTTAGAGACCCTGCTGCTGACTGGAGGGACACGTTAGCGTTCTTTTCTTCTCCTCACGCTCCTAATCCAGAAGAAATACCAGCAGTGTGCAGGTACTTATACAATACTAATTTTGATTATAATAATTTCAATATAAAAAAGGTATGTGTACTTTTTCAATTGTCTATGATGTAATAATTATGTATTTGCAGAGATATTGTGGTTGAATATACAGAGAAAATAAGGGCATTAGGCTTAACAATGTTTGAGCTATTCTCAGAGGCTCTTGGCCTTCCTACATCTTACTTGAATGAATTGGACTCTGTAAAAGGAGGATTTCATTTGTGTCACTACTATCCATCATGCCCTGAACCTGAATTAACTATGGGTGCTTCAAAGCACACTGATATTAGCTTCATGACAATTCTTCTACAAGACCAGATTGGTGGTCTTCAAGTTCTTCATGAGAATCAGTGGGTTGATGTTCATCCAGTGCATGGATCACTTGTTATAAACATTGGGGATCTTCTTCAGGTAAGAAATGTAAACACATGCATGTTTTTCTTAATTTCCTTTGATGTTTCTAGTGGTCTTCTTTGCATGTGTGTTCTACCATCTATTTTATGACTTATCAAAGTAAAAGTTTGTAAGATAAGCAACTTTTACGGTATATTTCATGAATCTCCTTGTTGATGCAGCTTCTGACAAATGACATGTTCGTCAGTGTGTATCATCGGGTCCTATCAAAGGATATAGGACCTAGAATTTCAGTAGCAAGCTTCTTTAAAAGCTCATTTCCAGAAAAAGCATCAATGGTTGTTGGTCCAATAAAAGAACTGTTATCAGAAGACAATCCACGAATCTATAGGGACACCACTATAGAAGATGTTACAGCCCATTATTTTAAGAAAGGCCTTGATGGAAATAGTTCCTTACTCCCTTTTAGGTTGTGCAGTGGTTGAGAATTCTATTGGAGTGACTTTGCTTCTCTTAAAGGAACTTTGCCTTTAGTTGTATTTTATCACGGCTAACTTGTGCTTATGACTTTACTAATTTTCGTATCTTCTCAATTTTAAATAAACAACATCAAGCTCCAGAGACAGAACAAGGTTAATTCACCCTTTAAGTATTTGTATTGCATAAGAGCAAATAAGCTTGTAGTTTTTGTAGTGTTATAATGGAACATAAACTGCTAAGTATATATATTATTCTCATAGTATTTATAAACTTATTTTGTTTCATTTTATGTAAGCTTAATAATTACGTAACCCAAGAGTTATTAATGTTAATATATCAAATACATATAGAAATTATTTTATTCAATAGTCAAATTTGTTGATAACCTTAAACGGTATGAGAATTAGGAGGTTTTCTTAAGCATATTGTGTAATATCGTGGTTATGGTGGAAATTTTGAAAAGAAAGATTGAATGATTCTTTCATAAAAGGTAATTGACTTTTATTTTATGCAGAAATTACAAAGGAAACTTATATTACTCTATGACTTAAAAAATAAAATAACATTTTTTGATTATCTGTTCAAGAGAGTAATAACATTTTTATTTTCATATTTGGTGCACAGAACTTCTTGCATTTTCGGCTAGTTTTCCAATATGGTGGTGACAAACACCAACAACTTAGACTCAGAGGCAAGTAAAAATTTAACTTATGATAGAACAGCTGAAGTCAAAGCTTTTGATGATACAAAACTAGGTGTAAAAGGCCTATTAGACTCTGGTGTAACAAAGATTCCACGCATGTTCCATCATGGACAATTAGACATGCATGAGATCTCAAAAGAAGACTCAAAGTTGAGTGTCCCCATCATAGACCTCCAAGACATAGAAACAAATTCATCCCTACGAGTTGAAGTAGTTGACAAGATTCGAAATGCATGCCAAAAGTGGGGATTTTTTCAAGTCATCAATCATGGTGTTGGTGTTGAAGTGTTGAATGAGATGATATGTGGAATTCGTAGGTTCCATGAACAAGATGCTGAGATAAGGAAAACCTTTTACTCCAGAGATAACAATAAGAAAGTCAGATACTTCTCTAATGTGAACCCTTACATAGGTAAGGGTGCTAATTGGAGAGACACAATTTCATTTTTTCTGACTCCTGATCCTCCCAATCCAGAAGAAATACCAATAGTATGCAGGTAACGTTACTTGAGATTATGAAAAATAGTTTTTTGACTGACTTGTTGAGGCTATGAAATACAATGATAATGTATTTGTAGAGACATTGTGATTGAATACTCAAAGAAAGTAAGGAGTTTGGGAGACAGAATCTTTGAGCTATTTTCAGAAGCACTTGGCCTTAATCCTTCTTATCTCAAAGAACTGGAATCTACTGATGGACAATTTCTTTTGTGTCACTACTACCCTGCTTGCCCTCAACCTGAATTAACGTTGGGCACTTCTAAGCACACTGATAGTGATTTCATGACAATTCTTCTAGAAGATCATATGGGTGGTCTTCAAGTTCTTCATCAGAATCAATGGGTTGATGTTCATCCAGTGCATGGATCTCTTGTTGTAAACATTGGGGATTTTCTGCAGGTAAGTAGTACTTTATAAAACATAGTATATTTCTGGTGTTTATATTCACTAATCTCCTTTTGAATGGTACAGCTTATAACAAATGGTATGTTTCGGAGTGTTTATCATCGGGTCTTAGCGAGGAACATAGGTCCCAGAATTTCAATAGCAAGCTTTTTTATAAACACAACAGCACATGGTACATCAAAGGTTGTCGGTCCACTAAAGGAATTGTTATCAGAAGAAAATCCTCCAATCTATAGGGACACTACTATTAAAGAAGTGATGGCACATTACTTTGATGAGAAAGGCCTTGATGAGAACATTCCTTTACAACCTTTTAGGTTGTGAAGAAAATGTTGAGCATTTGGAGTTTGATTTGTGTGATTTTTATGTACTAAGATTTTCAATTTTTCATTACCTTATGAACTTTTAAATAGATGCATCAAGTTCTATAGATAAAACAAGTTAAAGACACTTTGATTATTGTGAAGTGTTAGAAGTGGACTTTAAGTCTAACTCAACCCCACAAAACCGGCTTGTAAGGTGAAGTTTGCACCCACTTATATATACTTAAATGGTCTCATCTCTAGTCGATGTGGGACTTCCAACATGAAAAAAGATTGGTGTGTTTATTATTCTTATAGTGTGATTATTTGTATTAAGGGCATTCTAAACAAGGGTTTTAAAACTTGATGTGTCCCCATTAATTGATTTTGATTTGTAATCATTTTATATATCCCCTTATTTATTTATTTGTTTTTAATAAAGATATAAATGTAATTTTTTCTCTTAATCATCAATGGTGATGGGTGGTCGAATTTTCCAATGCAACATACGAAAGATTGTCCTTGGAGAAAGATGAACAATACCCTTACGAAATGAATGAATGGTTCGAGTTAGAGCAATCTCTAACCTTGATCTTGTTGTATAATAGGAAACTTTTAATAACTAATTTAAATGAAATTAAAGATTAATGAATTAATTTCTTATAATTTGGTGAGTTAATATTCGAGTTTCTCCTCACAGATGTGTTTACTTAGTTTTCAGCCGTAGTATAAACAAAATTAATTTGAAGGGAAGATAGTTTTGGAACAAAAAAGGCTTAAAATAGTTATTTATAAAATTAGACTTTAAGAGTTAATTATGATGCATTAAAATTGGAAGTATATGTTAAAGAAAAGGTAAGATTTATATAGAAGTTGAATATTCTTTATTAAATAATATTGCAAATAATTATAGTTTAAAATTTATTAAAAGTTACTACATACGATAAATTTACATAGGGATAATTTCAAAAGAGACAAAGAAAAAGATTTTAAAATGATTTTTCATCATTAGTGATAAAAGAAGTTAGTCCCTGGAAATCTTTCATATTCTTTAATTTTTAATGTATTAATTAATATTTTTAATTAAATAAATAAATAAAAAGAATAATGGAGTTTAATCTGTGATTTTTAATATTTTAAATTATAATATTATTGTATATTTTTACTTTTCAAGTAATATAATATAACAATTAATATTTAAATTATATTTTATTTAATTTTTCATTTAAAAATCAGATCAACAAGTTATAATGTATATTAATAAAACAAAAATACCTATTCAATCTGCTAAATTTTAATATTTTGGTGAATCGGTCCGTATAAGTATAATTGTTTTTTCATCTCTATTAATAATAATGTCTTTTAATTATGAATTGATATATAAGGTAATTTTTAATTGATTGATGATTGTTTTACTAATAACATGTCACTAAATTTTATCTATTTCCTTAAATAAGTGGAATATATTATGTGACTAAATTTTATCTATTTCCTTAAATAAGTGGAATATATTGTTTTCTTTTATACATGTTTTCCTTTTCATCACCCTAATCCGTGGTAGTGTAAAAAAAATGAGAAATGACATTTTTATGGTTAAATTACTCAATTTTCTCTCTAATTATACGATCTCTAATTTTTCTCTCTATAATTGTAATTACTCATTGTAGTGTACATGATAACTAATTTTTTTCTCTATAATTGTAATTACTCATTGTAGTGTACATGGTAAATATGAATACAGTCGGTCACGACCCTGGTGATCAAGTAGAAAATGTTGACAGGTCAATAAAGGGGTATTGAAGGTTAGTTAATGATATTAAAAATGGAGTAAATAGCTTTAATGAGCGAATATTGTATAATAGGAAAGTAAGTATGTGGTATTGATGAGCAGTCAATGCTCGTTACTAAGAATAAGGTCTATAAATATGATGTTAGTAACCAGGTAAAAAGATCTTTTCTGATAATTCTTATCTTGACCTCCTTGAAATCGAACTAACTGCATTGGAGTGTTTCTTGTAGGTCACAACCAATCGGTACAGCATAAAGCATCTTGGACAGTACGTGAAGAATCAGTGCTAAGGAACAAAGTCAGGGGAGTCGGCAATCCCGGACCTTACAACAGAAACATTTGGCGCCGACCGTGGGGTCCGAGAGTACAGACAACCCAAGGTAAGACCACGATGGCAGAAGAACTTCATTTGCAGTTGCTACAGGAGATGCAGAGGCAAATGCAAGAGTTGAGAGCGGAGATGGCTGTTAGAAAAGAAGAAAGAATGAAATATTGTATGTCTTATTGAATGATAAGGAGAGAGTACAATTCATATATATAATTGTTCAGAGTAATATAAAAAAGGAATATAAGTATAAAAATATATGAATATAAATGCACAGATATGAACAGAGAATAAAATAATTCCAATATATCTCAGACCCAGAGTTATGGTTAGAGCCTATCCTAGCGATATTTATTGGGTAGATTGTTCCACCCGTTATTTGGGCCGTTATTGGACCACCCATTAATATCTAGTCTCACGCTCGAGATGTATATACCTCGGCGTGAGGGAATGTGTTGGAAGTCCCACATCGACTAGAGGTAAGGCCAATTTATAATATATAAGTGGGGTGCAGACCTCACCTTACAAGCCGGTTTTGTGGGGTTGAGTTAGGCCTAGAACCCACTTCTAATACCCATTTCTAATAATGGTCGCTATGAAAGCTGAGCGAGGAAATGGATTGAGGGGACAATCGGCGCAGTCGGTGAATGATGGAGAAGTGAATTTGGAGAACGGAGGAGAAAGCAGTCATGCAGCCCATAAGGATGGAGCACAAGAGGCGACTAATGCTTCTAGACGCAGCGCACAAGGTGGGGGGAGAAATATAGATGACAGGTGTGGGCACAATGCTGGAGATCAAGCGGAACACAATGCGCAAAATCAGCCCCTTGGCACTTATTGAACGTCCAGGTCAAGTTGAGGGGCTTCATCCTTTCACTACAGCTGTAATTAGGGCACCCATGCCAGAAAATAAGGTGCTACCAACGATGGAAAGGTATGGAGGTTCAACGGATCCTGTGAAGCATCTCTGATCCTTTGTAGACACTATGGCGATTTATTCCTCAGATGACTTGGTTTGGTGTAGAGTCTTCTCTTTGTCGTTTAAGGACGAAGCCTTAGATTGGTTTCACTCGCTGCAGCCTGGAACGGTGGATGGATTTGCAACTTTAAGACATTTGTTCACTCAACAATACACATCTAGTAGAGTGAGGGGCTTAATGTATATGGCACTGGTCAGAATGAGGCAAGGGAGGGATGAAACGTTAAAAACATTTATGGGTCGTTTTAACCAGATCGCACGACAAGTGAGTAATGTAGACCAGAGACTAATAATAAGCACCCTAACAACCGCATTGAGGCCACGTCCATTCGTTGATTATATATATGCTGAAGAACTTCAAACGTTGGCTGAATTACAAAACAGAGCAACTAGTTTCGTTCGGATTAAAGAAGGACACGTTTTTCAAAAAGAACGGACAGAGAAGGCAACACCAGTTTATAAGCCTCTTCGGAAGAGGAGAGATATAAGAAAAGCATTTAAGAGAGACGATGGTGGCAGCTAACAGAGAGATAGAGACCCCAACACTACACTCATATATACTTTAGTTTATTTTAAACATATTTTAGTCTTTTGCAATTTAATTTTTCAATCTTTACAACATTTTTATTAGTACTTCATTTAAATTTTCGTAATATGGAAAGCAAAGAAGTAAACATGAAATTGTATAAGATCTATTTTTGTATTCATTCCTTCTAATTTGCATGTAAATTATTTTCTTTTTTTTTCTCATTAAAGTTTTACCTTTGTTTTTTTTATTCTCGTCAATCTCGTCTATATTTCAGAATTTTTGAATAATATTTATGGTAGTTGGAGAATGAAAGACTGTTATTAATGAGACATTTTTTCATTAATTTGAAGTTTTAAATTATCAAATAAATGAAGAACATCAATTAATGTTCTGAAGTTGCACGCAAAACTGAAGAACATCAATTCCATTTGCTCATGATGTTGTCTGGTCAACTAAGTATAGCTGAATTGGTTGAGTAGAGTGTTTGAATTGTTGTAAATTATTACCTCTGTTAAATAAATTTAGCATATACAGCAGTTTGCTATTTTAGGTAAGTCACATATGATATTTAGTCACATTTTTGTACCTAAAATGTTCCTTTTTAAAGTCATTTGATCTGGTTTGTATAAATGCAATATACAATGAGTTATCATTCTTCCTTATTTCAAAACTTCAAGGAGGGAGAAGAAAGAAAGATGCCTATGAAAATATATTCCATTTCCACTTATTATTGGCATTATGATGTTTCTTATTATATATTTTTTTAATATTTTTATTATTATCATTTTAAATAATTAAGAGTTTATTAAATAATTTTGAAAGAAAAAAAAGTATTTTATTTTTATTGGTATATTCATTATTATATTTTTAAATAATTTTGAAAAAAATAAGTATTTTATTTTTTTAGTATTTTTATTATTAACTTTTTGGATAATTAAAGTTTTATTAAATAATTTTAAAAAAGACAAGTATTTAGATTTTAAGTTAATTATGCATTTAGTCTGTGTTTATTTGGTTGGTTTAATTTTGTCTCTTTATATATTTTAGGTTTATTCTAACTTTTTTATTTTTTAAAACTGTTTACTTTGGTATTTTTTTTTTTTAAATTGACGTTAATGCGGTGTTCATACATATCATATGATGAAAATTTTCATATATTAATTCTTATTTATAATTTTGATTCAATTTATTCTTTTTTTAATAGTGTAATTTGATTCTTATTTAATTTATACCAAATTAATAATTAATCTTAATAAGACAGGTTAAAATATATTTTTTATAAATTACATATAATATCATTATTCAAATTATTTTCTTTTATATTTTTACATAAGAATACTTATTTAAACTTATAATTTTTAAAAATATTAAAAATGTGGATGTAAAGTGACACTTGTCATATTAAATATATTTTTCACATTAAACATTTAAAAGTTACAAGTGTCACTTCACGTTTATATTCTTAATATTTTTTAAAATTATTAATTTTATAAGGGATCTTTTTATATAAAAATGTAAAAAATAAATTAATTTGAATATTAGGATATACATTTTGAAAAAATATATATTTTAACATGTATATATAAGTTATAATTAAGTTTAATTATTAATTTGGTTTAAATTGAAGATGGATCAAATTGTTCTGTATAAAAAAAAAGGCCAAATTGAATCAAAGTTATTAATATGAAGACAAAATTTGAAAACAAACATTGTCATGTGGCAATACACATAAGTGGTATGACCAACACGTGACAACTTTTTGTTTTTTTAAAAAAATTAGTAAAAAATAAAAAATCCATTAAAGCAAAGTGTTTGTCGGAGTTTGCCGATTACCTATAAAGGAATTGGATCCTTGAGGACGAGTGGTGGACATTATATGTTGATGGGCCTTCGAACCCAAAGGGAGTAGAAGTCAGCATAGTTTTGGAAGGGCCAAATGATGCCCTGGTCGAGAAGATTTCGTACTTCAATTTTAAAATATCAAACAACCAAGTCGAGTATGATGTCATTATAATCGAACTCAACTTAGTGAAGGAGGTCGGGGTGAGTCGTGTGTTATGCCAAACAGACTAGTGCCTAATAGTAGAAAACTTGAAAAATGATTATCGAGTGAAGGATCTACTCATCTAGTGACAAACTTATTAGCAAAATGATGAAGATGAAGTTTTGATGATGCTCAAATCAAGTCAAGATTTATCAAGATTCATGAAGATCCTTTGAAGACTTATTTTTGTTATGAAAAGCTTTTGTAATAATTGTAGTTTAATTGTTTAGGACTTAGATTTGTAGTAAGTTTTGATTCTTGTACCTTTATACTTTGTATTTGCTGTTTAGAATCAAAACTTCTCCGTTTTAATCGATTAATCCATGATATAATCGATTAAAATCGCTACAGAAGCTAGAACCCAATCGTTACAGAAGCAAGTTTTAATCGATTAATCCTGAGAATAATCGATTAATACTAGCCGTTGGAGGTTTCT
>NC_028351.1:36412270-36417437 GCF_000741045.1 Vigna radiata var. radiata
GGTGACGGAGGAATAGCTGGTTCATCCTTGGTACGTCTGAGGAGGTGTTTGGAAGAGGATCATCCTTCGTGAAGTATTCGGAGGAGGTGTTTCATCCTTCATGAAGTATTAGGAGGAGGTGTCTCATCCTTTGTGAAGATTCAAAGGAGGTGCAGGTTCATCTCTTGTGGTATCAAGAGAGGTGGTTTCTAAACTTTTACAAATTATTTTTCTTTGTGATTATTATTTGTAATTGTTTTGTGATAGTGGACTGTTTATCTCGGTTTGAGATAAGCTACTGGACGTAGGATTGGTAAGATTCGAACCAGTATAAAAATCATCTGTGCAAATTTCTCTCAANCTTACTCTTTTATTTATATTTATTATTTGCGTAGTAAGTGAAATTGAGACGAAATTAAAAGGCACACGTTTGAATTAGAAACCCTCTTGGTTTGTTATTCCACACTAATAATTCCGCTGCAACAGTTCTAACAGAACTTGCTCGGCACCTTGGTTGAGGTGAATATCGAGCACATACCTCACGTAGACAACATGAGAACTGACATTCTCTCCAAGCTAGCTAGCACCAAGAAGAAAGAGAGGTACAAATCTCTCCTACAACAAGTATTATCATCCCCATCTCCCGATGCAATGGGTGAGTGCATGGTCATCAACTTGGGGGGGGGGGTGGAGGAGGGACAATGTGGATGGATATTTATGTTAGTTACCTGAAGACCAAAGATGTTTCGAAAGGGGAGGATAAGGATTGCGTGAGAAAAATCGTTAGCTACACATATTGGGTGACGACCTATATAGAAGAGGGTATAGTCAGCCTTGGTTGCATGCATTACCTTGGACAACACCAACTACATTATCCGCGAGACCCATGAAGGGATATGTGGCTACCATTCTGGGACATGAACAATGATGAACTGAACCCTCAAAATTGGGTACTTTTGACCTACAATGGAAGCATATTACGTTGCTTACGTCCAAAAATGAAAACCTTGTCAAAAACACGGGAGCCTCATACATCATTGGCAGGAAAAGTTACATCACATCTTCTCCTTGTTGCCTTTTGCGAAGTGGGGGATGGACATCCTAGGCCCTTTTACTCCAGGCAGGGGACAAGTTAAGTTTCTATAAGTTTGTATCGACTAATTCAACTAGGGGATTGAGGTCAAGCCTTTAGCCACCATCACGACACAACAGGTTTAGGGTTTCGTGTGGAAGAAATTAATCTTCCGATATGGGATTCCTCAAACCATTATCATGAACAATGGGCAATAGTTCATTGATAAAGTATTAGTTAAGTTCTACTCAAGACTTAAAATCGAGCATATCACCAACTCGATTGAACACCCCCAATGCTCTACACCACACCTGCCCATATCATTTACATCTCATTAGATTTGACATCCCATCATTCAAATCCCTTCGCCACTATGCTTCTCGAGGTTGGGGACCTACTACGGTTATGACTAAAGATAACAAATTTTATTTGCAAAATTCTTTTGCAAGATCATGATATCTAACTACCAGATACTAACACTATATTTGTAGGAACTCAACTACAGACTGACTACTCGTACTCTTTTCATGGCTTGAAGACATGAAAAGACTCGGGGTTGATGTACTAAATGTGGTCGAAAATCCTTCAGCCCCATCAACTATGACCTTAACATGATTGATTAACTAAACATAAATAAGATCTCTCATACCGAGTACCAGGTACCTTGTGGCAAGAGGAGCTCACATGTCGAATAGCACATACTTTGTAAAAGTTGAGCTACTTATCGGATACTAAGGATTGCACTCCAAAGATGACAAAGACATCAGCACATGCCTAACTTAGCAAAAAATGGTTGCAGATCCTTACAGGTAAGATGGTCATTAAACCAATAGATTAGTGCACCTACGATCGAGGCCTACCTAGATAGGGTCTATGGTTTGTACAATTCTTCTATAAATATTATTTTATTCAAGTTTTGACTTCACTTTTGTCATTATTCACACTTTTGAGTAAAATCTCTGACTAATGTACTGATTTGAACATCTAAAAAAATTCTACAGGCATCCCACCTACATATCTTATAAAGGACGAGTTTAGAGAAAACTGAAAAAATTTGAAAAACGAGTATCGGATAATAAAACTTGTGAAGTATAAGAGGAGTTTTTGTTATATACATTTCACTATGTAAATTCAAAGTTGATTATAAGTGTAGAAATAAGAAAAAAGAAATAGGTAGCATGATTGAGTAAATGAATATAAATAGTTAGTTTTAGTTACTACAATTAAAAACATAAAAAAATAGTTGATAGTTGAATGAAAATAATTATAAAGAAAGGTTGTTAACTAACTTGTTAAAATATGCATATATGAATATATATGGAAGTAGTTAATCAATAAATATAAAAATAGTAAAAAATGGCACCATTAAACACTCATTTAATATGTATTATGAGAATAAAAGGAAAATAAATATGAAAAAACTTAAAAGTTATTGTTTTAAAAAATGCTACTTGAACTAGTGTTTAGAATCCTTACAAATTATAAAAAAACTTAATTACCAAATATCGTTTATATGATTAGAGATTTTTATAGTTAATAAAAAATTAAAAAGTAACTTAAAACCCTTAATAAAATTAACCTCGTGATTTAATCAGTTGTATCATTGAAATATGCAATCATCCCTGCTTTATACACTTCACTTTTTCTTTTAGGGAATACATCGCTGTATGGTGTAACCTGCCACAGGTTTTTTCCATTTAACGGGTAGACAATTGAAGAGTATGTCTCTTCATATGTGGCCTTCCTAAACCAACCAGGTATGAAGTCCTCTGCATCTAAGTTGAGAAACTTCACAGCAGCCAACGCATGACAACATGGAATTCCTGAGACAGCCCATTTCCTGCAACTGCATTCATGTTTGTCTAGATCGACCACAAGCTTCTCCCCAACTTGAGAGGCATGACGGACTTCAAATAACTTCTCTGCTGACCAACTGCAAAAGAACAACCACTTTTCAGTGATGGCACAACTTAAATAAGTGATGTTACATGATGCTCATATTGAACCATACCTTGGAATCCAGAACTTAGTTAACTGGGACTCCTTATTTAGTCTACTCTTGATTTTAGGACAAATGACCCCACTCAATGTCTGACATTTTGTTCTGTTACTTGCCCATCTTTTCATGATGTAAATCCGGATGTCCTCCATCATGCTTATTATTGGCTTGGACCTTGTATGCAGCATAACACTGTTGAATGCCTCTGACATGTTGTTGACTAATGTATCACATTTACTTGTGGTTGTAAACCATGATCTGGACCAGTGTCTACATGGTAACATGTTAGGAAAAATATTTATCAGTTGTAGCACTATTAAAACAGAACCAAAATAATTATCAATGTTCATGTTATGGCAAGAATTGAAACAGAACCAAAATAATTATCAGGTTATGAAAAACAAACCTGGGAGGGATTTTGATCAGATATTTAAAAGCTTCAACGTTCAGCTCTTTGATATTTGTCATTTCCTTTTCCCATGTTTGGGNAGTGGTTGCTGTAGCTGCCTTCCACATCAACCTCTTGAGTTGTTTCCCTGGGAATTGTTTTCTGAAATTAGCGTATAGGTGTCTAACGCAAAATCTGTGATCAACTCTTGGAAGAATTTCTTGAAAAGCTTGCAATAGACCCTGTTATATCAATAACAAAGTAANAAGATGTGTATCACAAAATAATTTAACACACATGAATGTACAAGAATTGTAACAGAGGTCTTTATTTTGGTACCTTTTGTTGATCTGACATCCATGTAAATGATGCACATATTGTCGTCCCACCAAGATCTTCAACCAGAAGTTCTATAAACCATTTCCAAGTTGCCTTGTTCTCCACTTCCACAATGGCATATGCAATAGGTAGCATTTGGTCGTTTGCGTCCCTTCCAACAGCAGTCAACATTTCCCCACCATATTTACCTTTCAAAAAAGCACCGTCTAGCCCTATAATAGGCCTGCAAGACACAAAACTGTCCTTGCAGGCTTTTAGACAAACATAAAACCTCCTAAATATAGGTCCTTGCAGGGTTTCATTTGGTTCAACCTTAACCTGAACTNTGGATCCAGGATTACGAGTTAGGATCTCATTTGCATAATCAAAGATCCTTTTATATTGCTCTTTGAAAGACCCATCAACATGGTCAGAAGCAATGGCTTTAGCCCTATAAGCCATGGATTGAGATACACCTACATTCCACTTTCTATTTACCTTCTGAACAATGTCCACTCCCTTCACTCTGGGATTTTCTCTAACAGTTTTCTCCAACCTCTTACTCAGCCATTTTGAATTGAGTAATCCTACCTTGTGTTCTCTACTACAAGTGTGGTTGTCAACAATAGTCCTTAATTGCCATGTTTTTATTGAATCCATGTAACCACAATATGCCAACCAGGGACACTTTCCTTTAGATCCCATGCATTTAGCCCTAACCCTTTTCTTATCATTTTTTACGTATCTAATATTTCTACCATTTTGAATTGCATAGGTTTTTAGGGCATCCAACAAATCTTCCTTCTGAGCAAAATACGTCCCCAAATCCCACTTGTAATCAACCATTGATTTAGGCATAGTAAATGTCACAAACTTGCCATAACTCTCTTCATCATCTGTTGCATCACTTTCTGCTCCACTATCGAGGTCTTCAGATTCCCATTCTTCATCAGACAACCCTCTGTTATCATCACACTTTATGCCATCATCCATATCACTATCAGAAAACCCAGTGGNTGATTCTCCATCATATTCCACATCAATTTCTATATCACTAAAGCGATTTCCATCTCCAAGATCCTCTTGTATATCACAGTCAACCAAGCCTTCCATATAATCAGCATTAACATCACCATTGTCATCCTCACCACTAGAACTACAAGTACGGACAGTACCATTATCTCCTTCACACTGAGTTTCAATATGACCTTCAACAATACCATCACCCTGACATATATCTTCTTCAACAGGTACAGTATTTTCACCATGAACTTGCTGTTCACACTCAACAGCACCATGTACTTGCTGGTCACACTGAGTAACACCATCACCTTGCTGTTCACACTCACCAGCACCATCAGCTTCCTGCCTACACTCACCAGCACCATCAACTTCCTCCTCACACTCACCA
>NC_028351.1:36418527-36434476 GCF_000741045.1 Vigna radiata var. radiata
TTAAAATTTTAACAGTAAAAAATTTAATTAATAACCACGTCATAACCACATTCTATGCCACCTGTCTACACCATTAAAATACTGTTGCCAGCACGGAATATATTTAACTCCGTTCACCACAGTTAACGGAATGTCCTTGATTGCTTTCAATTTTCAAATCTAGGGACCAAATTGATTATTTGAAAAAAACAGGGACCCAATTGAAGAAAAGCAACAAATATAGGGACCAACGAATGCATTTAACCTTTCTTTTATTAGAGACACATTTTCTTTTATTATGGTTGTTGCACAATCAGATAACAAGAAATATAAAATTTACCTATTTTTTTACTTTCATGTTTTTCATACCAAACAACTTAAAAAATATTTCATTTCCATTGTTTCATATAAAATTAACAAATAATATTTTGTTTGTGAACTTAAAGTTTAAGTTTAATATTCACCTTTTAGAACAATAATATAGGTATATGATTATCTATCTAATAATAATTTGCTGGTATATTTTAAGCATTTTTCTTACATGTTGTATAGAAAAATGATAAAGATTGAAACACTCTCATAACATTACTTTTATTATTAATTAAAATTTATAAAATGATATATTCACGACATTTCTTTGCCTTGTAAACTCTTCTCATTTTACTTTCTCGATTTTTTTCATCGCTTCATTTAATATTCCAATAAATCTATAACAAAAGTATAAATACTAAGATAGAGAAGGAATAGAAAAAAAAAACACATAGATTTAAAACTGTACACAAATCTGAAAGTTAGAGTTCAATTTACAAGATTGACCGAATGGTCATAAGGCCAAAACAAGACCAAACGGTACACAAAAGGGGGTATTTAGACCGAACGGTTATACGAAAGCTAACTAAACCGAACGACTATACAATTAATTAAAACTATCTAAGATCTATTGACCAGATGGTCCTACACTTTCTTCAGGCTGGATGGTCTGCAAGGCTTCTTCCAAGGAATCTTCGAAGTCGCCCTCTGCTCACACCCAAATGGATGATCATTGCAGTGAAGAGAACAACCGAACGGTTAAGACCGAGCAGCACAAGGACAAAACAGAAAATAAGGGTAAGCTTATGTAAATTTAATTAATCATTTTCAGCATACATTCAAGAGAAACATGAATACCAAGTAATACAAACATCATTTCATTCATACAATCATCATACATAAAATCAATATAAACCGAATAGTAAACCACATCCTGACCGACCACTACTAACACTGTCCGGACGGTATGAACCATGTAGCTCGTCGCTCTTTGCACCTGGGTGGACCTAACTGGGATACACTCAACAGACCACCACCCGAGGTTAGTCTAGTGGAACCACCTCGATATAGAAATACCCTGAGGCTAAAGGACCTCATGCCATTCCCACGCATGAGTTACCCTTCTCTAAATGAGTAGGCGTAATCACGGAATATCAGGATAGAACGAAGCCTGAGTCTGACCACGGTCATACTTTACAAATCAATCATCCATCATGAGACATTCCTCCTTGGAATTCTCTTAAACCGATCATAATAATCTCATTCTTTCCATTCCATAATCATCCAAAATCCATAATACAACACACATTCTCATCCAGATTTATTCTTTACTATGTATATAAGAGGTATGTTAAGAAACATGATCGATCGGTCATATACTGATAATAAGACCGAACATAAAAGAATCTCTAGCGAGTGACTGAACGGTCAATCAAGAAGGAAACTAAGCGCTATTTGAAGACTAAGAAATATAAATAATTCATGAGAATGAACGAACGTTCCACAACGGGTTATCTTTCACAAAACTGAGTACTTTACAGTTTGGGCCGAATGCATATATATATATATATATATATATATATATATATATATATATATATATATATATATATATATATATATATATATATATATATAAACAAGAGTTCTCTTCAACAAAGCGAGTGTCAGTACAAGACCAAACATTCTTTGGGGAATCAAATGTCAGTATAAGACCGAACAATGTAAGACCGAACATTATTCAAAGGGGAATAGTTAACATAAGATCAAACACATCAATAACTGGAAGACTAGTTTATGACCGAACATTCCCAAGACCGAGTACTCTCAAGACCGAGCACTCTCAAGACCGAACACTCTCAAGACCGAACACTCTCAAGACCGAGCACTCTCAAGATCGAGCGCCAGTACAAACCGACCACTCAACAATAATTTTACTAATACAAGACCGAACGTTTTTCCAAAGAAAGATAATTAGCATCAAACCGAGTACTAGTCTATGACCGAGTACTTTCTAAGCCCGAGCACTCGATCTATGACCGAGTTTCAATAAACATTATAGATATAAAACTGAACGTTCAGTATATGACCGAACATTATAAACGGTTAATATTGATCTAACAACTAAGAGTCAAACTTTTACAATTTATTTGGAATGGCTAGAGTACACAATTTAGTAAGGGAATCTATATAAGTTCTTTATAAGACCGACCGGTCATCAACTGAATTCCTACAAAGGAGATTCAGCCAAGACCGATCGTTTTAGGGAAAACCGAACGACCCTAATGACCCTCGGTTACAGCATCAGAATTTAATAAGTTAAATATACACATGGATAATTTCATACCAACATTAAACATGCATTACTCAAACAGCAAGATCATACTTCCATATTTAATTTCAAACCATACAATCATCAATTATATACTCATAAAATCATTCATACTAAAATCATCATAATTAAATTTATAAGTTTCCCTTACCTCTAATTCCAGCTAGACTTCTAAGTTTCTTTGACAGCAGCTACTTCTTAGGGTTTTCAAAGTCCAAGGTCTGATTACAAGATAACGAGTTCAGAGAGATGGCTTAACAACCACATGCAAACTTAAAGGGTGCGTGCATGCAAGAAGACAAGGAACTTCCAAAAAGATAGAAGTATTTACTAGTTCAAATGGAATGCTGATCGGTGCAAATGAAAACTCTTGACACCGAGAGTATTTAATCTGAAAGGAGGTATATGATCGGAGGAGAAGAAGGATTTAGAATCTAGAGAGAAGGTTTGAAGGTTTAGAGAGGAGGAGAAAATGGTGGATTCTGGAAAAATGATCTGAAGAAGAAGAAGGGGTGCATGCAAAAAGTGGCGTCAACTTTTAAAATCCCATCATAAATATGGCTTCTCAAAAACCGAACGGTCCACTCCCTACTTGCCACCTATCTTCCATTTTCTGAAAATCCACACCTTCCCTGTGTTGTCACACAGTTTCCAATGAGTGCAAAATTAAATGGGGTGACAACTTGTTCCCCACTATCATGAGAAATCTAAAAGGAAAATTACACGTATATTTCACTAAAGTAGGTATTTAACGGGATGTGACACTTTACATCACCAAAATCAAAATCAAAATCAAATTTGTATATTTTCTCATCTACTTTCACTCATTAAATGAAGTTATTAAATATGAAATATATCTACCAGACTGATCAATAATGTATTTTAAAGAAAAAAAAAAGTTAAATATTATATCAATTCTATCTCCGACTTTTTTTTTTTTTTTATGAAGTGATATAAAAAGTAGATCTTGTTAATAGTAGTATGCAGGGTGTGTTGAATCTATTTAATTTGTATTAAACTATGTTATGATATTTGATATTTTTTAATTAAAATAAAAATTATGGTGATTTAAATTTTCTTTAATAACTCTTTTCGTTTAGGACAATGATATTTTAACAACACTTTTTGACAACTTTTTTGACAACGGAACACGTGTCACCATTTCATTCGTCTGTTTGAATTTATTTTAAAAAAATATTTGAAACGGACTAATCATAAGCTACTACATACACGTTGTAAAAAAAAGATTGTTAAAGAGACTTTTTCCTTAAGTTTAACTTTTGAAGTGAAATTCGAATGTACACAACGCAATGATTATGTCCATCTTATCCATTTTGTAACGAAACTTTGGCCACAAATATTCGAACAAAATATTATAAAATTATTATATTTACTATTATTATTATTATTATTATTATTATTATTATTATTATTATTATTATTATTATTATTATTATTATTATTATTATTATTATGAATATCATAATTTGTCGTGCCAAACCGAACTCACTCAAACAAGGCAACTATTTTGTGTTCACATTCACCGTTCACGTAACACCGGAAAATAACAATCACGATGAGTCTTGCCGGCGCCGGAACTTCAACTCCAACATCCTTCGACCGTTTACTGGAGCTGAAAGCCTTCGAAGAAACCAAAGGCGGTGTTAAGGGTCTCGTCGACGCCGGCATCACCAAAATCCCTCGTATTTTTGTCATGCCGCCGGAAGACATCGCCGTCTCTGGCGATCGGAGCCATACCCAGTTCGAGATCCCCGTCATTGATCTCAAAGATGTCGCCGGTGATCTCTCCGGCGTGATCGACGGAATCCGGCAGGCAGCGGAGAACGTGGGCTTTTTCCAGGTGGTGAATCACGGCATGCCAGCGAAGCTACTGGAGGACATGCTGGCGGCGGCGCGTGAGTTCCACGAGCTTCCACAAGAGGTGAAGGGTGAGTACTACACCAGGGAGAAGCAGAAAAAGGTGAAATATTGGACCAACTTTGATTTGTATCAGTCTAAGCATGCAAACTGGAGGGACACTCTGAATTGCACTATGGCACCTGAACCTCTTGATCCTCAAGAATTGCCTCCTGTTTGTAGGTAAAGTTTATTCTATCAACATTGGAAAATGAAATTTTCTGCCTGTGTGTCAAGATTCATACACAAATTCCTTAACATGGAACATTTTTAATCTAATGAAAAGAAAATAGGAGATTGTGTACTATGTGATTTGAAAGGAAGCAGTGCTAAATGCATTTTATTACTGCATAGTGCACAACTTCCCTTGCTTACCATGTACTGTTACAATGCCAATGTAACACTACATATGTATGAAAATGACATCAGAAAAAAATGTTAGCTTTTGCAATTCTGACAATTTTCCAAAACTGATAGTAAGCACCTTGAGAACTTATTAGCTTTTTACTTGAGTACACATGTAGTAACTGGAGGAACATGGTATTCTTAGAGAGTTTGTGAACTACAACGTATAGTAGTTTTTTGTGTGTTCATCAAATTTTCAGGGATGTAATAATGGAATTCTCAAGGCAAGGTCAAGTATTCGGTAGCCTTTTGTTTGAGTTGCTATCAGAAGCACTTGGGCTCATGCCTAACCATCTTGAAGAGATGGATTCTGCAAAGGGACACTTAATTTTGTCTCACTATTATCCATCATGCCCTGAGCCTGAACTCACTATGGGTCTCAGTAGCCACACAGATCCTGATTTCCTCACGGTTTTGCTTCAAGACCATATTGGTGGACTTCAAGTTTTGATCCAGAATCAATGGATTGATGTGCCTCCAATTCCTGGAGCACTTGTTGTAAACATTGGAGATCTACTGCAGGTAAGTTACACACTAATAGTTTTATCTAATTCTTTTTCACATCAATGCCAATTTGCTGCACTACTTGAAGATGAATAATAACACAATGACATGAGGTAGAAGTGTATAATATATCCATGTTGCCTCATGTGTGTGATTATATTTGTAAAGCTTTCAAAATTTGGTATTCCCTGATAACGAAAATGTATATGGTTAAATGAATGTTATGTTGCAACACAACTGCAGCTTCTTTCCAATGACAGATTCAGAAGTGTGGAGCACCGTGTGAAGGTAAACCAGAGAGAGGCCAGGGTAGCAATTGCATTCTTTTTTACTCATGCTCACTATCCATCAACAAGAATGTATGGCCCCATCAAGCAATTACTCTCAGAGGATAATCCCCCAGTATACAGAGAAACAACATTGCAGGACTTTAATCATCACTTTTATAAGAAGGGACTTGATGGAATTCCTGCTCTTTCCCATTTCAAGTTATTGAGATAAATACCAAATATGGAAAAACTTTCATGCAGTACTACATGTTTAATAATGTTTCACCTCATTTTAAGCATTGTATTGAAGTTTTATCCTCTGGTGGAGGATAGTCTGATTGAAGATCATCTGCAGTTGGTTTGAGTGTCTTCTACTTAGTTATTGGAATAAAATGTAAAATCATTGCAGTTATTTTTCATTAATTTTACATCAAGAAGGTGGGATCTAAGTTGGGTATTTGGTTCTCCTCTCTTGTGTTGAAAGTGATGAAAGGAAACTCTGATTTGGTTAAATCTCATTTGTCATGTAACCAAGGATCATTCTTTTGTTTACACTTATGTATCAAAGGTGGGTAATAACTCATGTATAGGTCTATAAGTATTGTTTACCCAAGCCAGAAATTGTCATTTTAATACACTTTCTTGTTTTGGACACTTTGCACCTCTTATGAAAGGGGCCACCATGTATATAAATTCTATAAAAGGGTTAAAATACCCAATAAGTACTCTATTATATTTATTATATTTTTTGGCGGGTAAAAAATATTTTATTTTATATTCATTTAACAATAAGGACAAAATTGTCATCTTACTTTTAATTTATTAAAAATATTTTTTATATATTATATCTATCAAATCATTGTCAAAATTTTATAAATTGTACCTTCAAATATCTTTGTTTTCACTTTCAAATCCCTTAAAACGAATAACACTACTTTATTCTTTATTTTCCCTCACATCCTTTCACTCATCCTCTCTTAAATCACCTCCCCAGATGGAATAGGAACATAGCCTTAGGGTTTATGTGAAGATTTGTACATTAATTTGGAGTTGTTGACATGTGATTGCAAAAAATTAGGAATTATCAAAGTTTCTTTTCAAACTTATTAGATCTCACTTAAAATCCAGTCTAGAAAAAAGTCTTGATTTTAATTTAAAACTTTCTTTCTTTCTTTAAAAAATATGGTAGAATATCGATGATTAAAATATTAATTTAGTTCATATTTTTGTTCGATTTTATCAATTTAGTCATACTTTTTTTTTCATTGTTCAAATATTTATTAATTTTGTTCAATTTAATTTTTTTCTAATGTCATATAAATAATTAACTGATAGTGAATATATTATATGATGTTTTAGTTAGTGATTTTTTAATTTTTTTAATTTTAAAAATATATATTCATGTGTCAAGTTATTATACCGTGTCATATAGTGATATTAGTGTCATATGGCAATAACAATTCAACTTGTAGAGATCAATGACACATGTTAGTGTCAGTACTACATGTTAATGTCTTATATTCAATTTGATTTGTATGTTTATGTTTTTTTTGTTCAGTTCAGTCCCAATTTTTTAAAATAGAACAATTTTATCCCTTTTCAAATTGAAACTAAATTATTTTAATATAAATGTTATACTAATTTTTGGGTTAAACTATTAAATTGATTTTTAACCTAAAAATCACATAAAGTATTAAATAACTTGTGATTTTAACCTCTTAAAATTTTTAACCAATGGTGTTAGTCTCCACTTCTAAAATTTCCATTCTAATTTTAAACCAACTTTAATCTTAAATTAGAAATATTTAATAAAATAGTAAATGATTTTGATATAGTGGTATCTTATGTTAGATTTTTTTAGGAGACATAAAATAAACTTTATACCAATGAGATATGAAAAATCAGAATATCACTTCAACTAAGGAATTACGGGATTTGGAGAAATCATCCAACTAAATATTATAGTAGGTGTTATTAGAATAAAAGAAAATCGTTTATGGGAAAATATTCTTTGAGTTCTTGATTCAAAGAATTGATACTTTGTTAGGGTTTGTCATCAATTATTTACTTGCAATGATTCGATAATATAGATTACATGTAGATGAATATTAATTGAAGCCTCCTATACTTTCCATAGTTTCTAATTGCAATATTTTAATCATCTTTTATTATCAGATATTATAAATAATGACTACTTTAAAAAACACACGTAATGATATATAAAGCACATCTCAAGAATGTGAGACTGCAATTTACCCTAAATATAATTTATTTGTGCAATGAATTTCATATAGAGTTGACCTTAGGACAAATTCTAAAAGGTTTAGTGATAGCAAGAAGATTTATGTACTTAATTTTGAGATAATTATAAAATATTATGAAGTTAGTTATTTTCAAATAATTGTATCTGAAATTTTCAAAACAAAAAAAAAATTATATACTCTTAACTCAATGTGTGAAAGGGCTTTCGAATTAAGAGAATTTCATTTAAATTTGTGTATGTATGATAACGTATTAGAAGTTAGTATGATAGCGTATTTTATTTAAACTTTTATATGAATTTTAAATGTTAACACTTACTGTTTTATTTTAATTCCTATTATAAAATTATGACATTATATTTTTTTAAAATATTATTTTGTATAGTTTTAATTATTGAAATAGTTTTATCAAATTCAGCTCTATCCCATTTGAATCTTTGAATCTAACGGGTTCAATCAAAATTTAAAAATATTAAAAAATAAAGTAAAATTATTGTTTGAAACTCATCTTATAAGAAAATCAAATCAAGTACCACGTTTTAATTTTGATGTATGGGATTAAATTAATTGGCAGAATAATTTAATAACTTTACCTAGTTTGTTTAAGAATACTGTATTTAACACATGTTGGTATGAATAAGTTTTCAAAGACTTCAATGGAGTAGGCAAAGCTAGATTCATTAATTGATATTTTCAAGAAGTTGTATTTATGATATGAAAAACATTTATGTGTTGGTATTAGTCTTATATGCTTGGTTTGAAGGCATACGAAGTGACAAGAACAATGTGCGATACTAGGGTTTACGATAATGGCATTTTATTTCATCTCGAAAGATGGGAAAAAAAGAAGAAGAACAAGTGAATATTAAAATAAGTGATTATAAATTGGAATTATGAACAAAGCACGTGTTTGAATTAAATGTTAAAGTTATTTATGAAGAAAACTTAACTAAAAGAATAAGGTTAAACTCATTCGGAGGTTCCTATTTTCGTATTTTTGTTTCAATTACGTTCTCGTCTTTAAATTTTTACCGATTACATCCTAAGATTGAAAAATTGAAAGAAATTAACCCCTGCCGTTAAATCAAGTTAACGGGGTTAACTTCCACCTTACCTGTGAGGGTGAGGTGGAGAAATATGGATACGTGGCGTGTAAAGAAGCTTTGAGGTGGCTTTTATTATGCACATGGCTTTTATTAGTGAAGTTAAACAAAAAATTAAAAAATTGGGGTTTTTGTTACTGATTTTAAAATTAGGGTTATATTAAAATAGAATTGGGATTAGAATCCTACAGAGAAATTTGAATCGCAGTGTTTTGCAAGCACAGGTGAAGTAGTAGATGTCAAATTTGGTATACTAGGAGCATGAATCGCGAAGTAAGGGTTGTTATCACGTGAATCGCGAAGGCCTTGAATGTGGATCACAAGCTTTTTGTGTGGATTTTCGTGGGAGGTTAGTATATGTACTATATATAGGTATTCAGTGCTTTAATATTCAGTGCTTTTTGTTCTTATCTGCCTATGGTTTCTAGATTGTGGTTCGTGTTGTCCAAAAAAAGATTGTATACATATTGCGGTTGTGGTCCCGCACGTCCCCCATAGTTAAACTAGCTTTTCTGCTATCATTATCAATGTTTTAATATTTGTTGTTTTACGTTTATTTATAGGTGTAGAATATTGTACATTGTGTTGTTTGTGATGGAGGGTGATATAGAAGTTGTGATTCACCATGGGGGAAGTTGGTAAACGAAGGGTGGCTGAAGTATGAAGAGGAGTGTGATACTATGTATTTTGACCCTGACTTTTGGAGTTACTTTGTTGTGGTGAGTGTAGTAAAAGCGCTTGGATATGCAGGATTTCAAGATTTGTGGTATTCTGTAGGATGTGGTCCAAAATTAGATGATAAGCTAGAAGCGTTGTCTGATGACGTAGGAGCTATGCATATGGTCAATTTAGCTAGGTTAAATGGTCGGGTGCATTTATATGTTGTGCACAGTGTGTCTCAACATGATGTCATTGAGATGATTGAATATAATGTTGATGAAGAAGTTGAGGAAGTGAATCTTGAGATGCATGATGGTGGTGAGTGTGCAGAGTTGGATGATGGTGGTGTAACTGCACAGTTTGGTGATGGCACAAAACAGTTGGATGACGGGGTAGGTGGTGATGTTGGTGAGGTTGACAGAATAGAAGTTGATGTTGTTGAGGGTGAGGGAATAGAAGTTGATGTTGGTGAGGGTGAGGGAATACAACATGATGAGGAGACAATACAAGTTCATGTTGAGGGTGAAGGAAAACAACATGATGAAACTCATGATGAGGAGACAATAGAAGTTGATGTTCAAAGTGATGGAAAACAAGATGATGAAGCTCATGATGAGGAGACAATAGAAGTTGATGTTCAGAGTGATGGAAAACAAGATGATGAAACTCGTGATGTGGAGACAATAGAAGTTGATGTTCAGAGTGATGAAAAACATGATGATGATAGTCATGATCAGGAGAGAATAGAAGTTGATGTTGAGGGTGAGGGATTACAACATGTTGAAGCTCATGCTGAGGAGACAATAGAAGTTGATGTTGAGGCTAACAGAACAGAAGTCAATGAATGAAGTTCATTAGTTGATGATATTGGTGAAGTCAATATTATGGATGGTGAAGTGAATAGTGTGGATGGTTTAGTAGACATAAACATCCAGTCTGACTTCAGAGAAAGAGATAGTTGTGGTAATATGGAAGTTGATTGCACTGTGCTTTCTAAGTCAGATTTGGAAGAACATGACATTAGTGATAGTAGTATATTCAATGACGAATGGGAGTCTCAGGAGTTAAGTTCTCCTGATATCAGTGATGAAGAAAGTGAAGTTGAAGAGGGATATGGAAATTTTGTTACATTCAGTATGCCCAAAAAGATGGTTGATTTCAAGTGGGAGGTGGGAACCTATTTTGGGCAGAAAGTAGACATCTTGGATGCCATCAAAACCTACGCACTAGAGATTGGAAAAAGGCTAAAATTTATTAAAAATGATAAAAAAAAGAATAAGGATTAAGTGTATGGGAGAAAAAGGACAATGTCCATGGATGGCTTATTTTGGTTACATGGAGGCAATAGATACATGATAGTTAAGGACTGTGGTGGATGGACACACATGCAGTAGGGAGCATAAGTTAGGCCTATTCAATGCAAAATGGCTAAGTAAAAAATTACAAAAAACAATTAGAGAGAATCCTACAATTAAGGGAGTTGACATTAGAGAAAAAATAAGTAGGAAATGGAACATAGCAATAAGTAAAGATATGGCTTATAGGACGAAAGCTTATGCTTTAGATGAAGTGGAAGGGTCTTTCACCATGCAATATAGGAGAATTTACGATTACGCTCATGAGCTATTAGCAAGAAACCCAAGTTCCACTATCAAGGTCAAACTTCAGGAAAATGATCAAATGCGAGTTTTTGAAAGGTTCTACGCATGCCTCAAGGCATGCAAAGATAGCTTTCTCTCATGCAGGCTAATCATTGGCGTTGATGGAGCCTTTTTGAAAGGTAGATATGGTGGTGAGCTGTTAACTGTTGTTGCTCGAGATGCAAACGATCAAATGATGTCACTAGCATATGTTGTAGTAGAGGTCGAGAACAAGGAGACTTGGACATGGTTTATGGAGCTACTCATTGAAGACCTAGGTGGACTTGAGATTTGTTCTTCACTTACATTGATATCAGATCAACAAAAGGTATGAACTTATTGGTTTATTGGTTCTTTACTTTTGTTATGTACTTGATATAAATTGCATTATTGAAATCATCTCACTTATTGTTGTCTTATTCACAGGGTTTGTTACACGCTGTAGAGGATCTACTTCCTAGAATTGCACACAAATATTGTGTAAGGCATTTATATGCCAATTTCAGGAAGAAATTCCCTGGAAAGAATCTTAAGAAGTTGATGTGAAGGGCAGCACTGACAACACACACACAGAAATGGGACACTGAAATGAGAAGTATAAGAGAAGTAAACCAAGATGCGTTTCGCCACTTGATAGCAATTGCTCCAAGGTAATCCACTGTCCCACTTTTGATTTCTTTAAAGTGATGATTTTAAATACTAATTGTATGACTTATTTTTACATTGAAGGTTTTGGTCCAAATCAAGGTTCACAACCACAGCTCAATGTGATACCTTGGTCAATAACATGTCAGAAGCGTTTTGGTTCACACGAGGACAAAACCAATTATTACAATGTTGGAGGAAATCAGACTTTATATCATGAAGAGATGGGCCACTAATAGGTCAAGGGTAAATTCATTTAAGTCAACCCTTTGTCCAAAAATACTGAGTAGACTGCAAAAGGAGACTCTACTAACACAGTACTAGATTCCCTGATAAAGTGATATAAGTCATTTAAGGCCCTACTTTCAGTACCTCTTATACATTACTAATGTTGCCTCATGTTGGCAGCTGGTCTGCAGAAAAGTTATTTGAAGTCAGACATGTGTCTCACACTAGGGACAAGTACGTGGTGAACATAGATGAATCTTCATGCTCATGCAGAAAATGGAGCCTCAGTAGAATACCCTGTGTTCATGCCTTGACAACAATGAGATTTCTCAACCTCAATGAAGAGGACTACATATTTGCATGCTTTCACACTCCAACATATGAACAAATATACTCCTCTATTATCTATCCTATTAACGGAAACAACTTGTGGGAGGTAACCCAATATGAAGATTCATGCCTCCATCAAAAAGAAAGTTGTTTGGTCGTCAAAAGAAGAAAAGGAGGTTAGAGTAGTGGGAGTTGAAGAAAGATAGCACTAGGATGACCAAAGGAGGATTGCTTAAGAGATGTAGCAAGTGTAGGGAAGTGGGTCACAAAAAAAAATGTTGTCCCAAGACAAACGAACAAGTTGTTTTGCAGTTACAGGGAGAAGCACCCACTTCATTGGCTTAGGGTGCAGCACATGAAACAATGTTTTTTTATTTATGAAAGGAAATGTAATAGTAGATCTCCTATTTGTATGAACATCTGTTTTTACTGCAGTCTTTTAGAAACAATGCTTTAGCTTTCAGTAATATAAATATTCCTACTTGTATGAACATCTGGATGTCTACTTTTTTGTAATACGAAAGCCAGATTTCAATGCCATCTGGATGATACAATTTGATCGCTTTTGATTGGAATATATTACTTGTATCAATGACACAATTTGATTTCATTGCCATCTGGATGACACAATTTGATTTATTACATTGCAACCTTTTAGTTGTCAATGACACATTTGATTGGAACATACCACTTGTGAATGCCATATTAAACAAACAAGAACATCAACCCAGTTAAAAGAACAACCTATTATCATTAAAAGAACAATGCTAGAACAACAAACAACAACAATGTTCACTACAAATCTTGATTTCATTAAACTAACATCTGCAACTATTACATTTGCAAGTAACACAACAAAACTACATTGCAACAAAACTACCTCTGCAACTATTACATTCTTGGATGGCCTACGTTACACCTACACTACTTAAACAGAGATTATCATGTCCTTTCCATCAACATTGTCACTGCAATCATGTTGATTATGCATAGAATACAAACAGCCCAACCAAAATTTTCATCCCCTTTTCAAGAGTGATAACAGCTTTCTGCACAACAACTACATTGTTATCCCTTTCGTTTTCAACAGTCTTCATCAACCTATCATCATTTTGAAAAGTCTTCAGCAACCTCACATCATTTGTTTCCAACAGCTCATAACTAACACTTTCCTGAGTTCCCAAATCATTCCACCATCTGAAGTAGTTGCATCCAGCATTTTCACCTCCACCCTTATACCTAGGGCAACTCCAAAATTGTTTTCCTCGATTCTTAGTGGTCTTCGCAATCCTAACCACAAACTTCTCTCCACAATGACAAATCGGTGACGCCTCCTTCTTATTCCAGCCTCCATCTCCACGAGAGCTCACAGAGCAGAATTGCTTTCGACAATCATTGCAAGTGGACCATGAACATGAATGTTGCATCGACATCCTTGCGTCTTTGTTTCCTACTTCCCTCTTTCCAACCTTGAATTACTTTCCAATCCCAATGTTGAAGAACAGCGAACCCTAAACCATCTTTGCAAATCTGATGGAAGCTTTTAAAATGGGTAACAAAATCCCCAATTTTTTAATTTTTTTTTAACTTCACTAATAAAAGCCACATGCATAATAAAAGTCACCTCAAAGCTTCTTAGCACGCCATGTATCCATATTTCTCCACCTCACCCTCACAGGTAAGCTGGAAGTTAACCCTATTAACTTGATTTAACGGTAGGGGTTAATTTCTTTCAATTTTTCAATCTTAAGGACGTAATTGGTAAAAAATTAAAGACGGGGATCCAATTGGGACAAAAACACGAAAATAGGGACCTCCGAATAGGTTTAACCAATATTTAAATATAAAGTGGTAATAAATACATATTAATAAGACCACTTAACATGAACACTGAAAGTAAAAATAATTTAAAAAATTAAAGAAAAAATAAAGGTAACAAATAAAGGAAAAATTATTAAAAACAAAATAAAAATTTGATAAAAAAAAATATTCAATAATAGTGTTGTTAACTTAAACATAACTCTAAGTTTATAAAAATAGAAAGTTAAATATCATATTAAACTATATAATAAAACAAAAAAACATAAATAAATATTTACATAATAATTAAAAACATAAATGAATATCTACGTAATAATTAAATAATGAATTAAACAAAAAAAGATAAATATATCTCTACATAATAATTAAATTATTAAACTAATAAATTAAGTATAATTAATATAATTCAAATTTAAGTAATAAACAAACAATATAAAACAAAACTATATATATCAACAATTATATATAATAATATATAATAAACAAATAAAATAAAACATTTGAAATAAGAAAATAATTAAAAAAACTTGAAACGGATGTTCATATATGTTAGACTCTAATATGATATCAAAATCCATCGACGGATATCGACATCCGTTGAATGATAAACGAATCTCCAAATTCGTTTACCTTTTAATGGGTGTCGATATCCGTTGACGGATTTTGATATCCGTTTTAGAGTCCAATGAATATGGTCATCTATTTTAGGATATGAATTATGTATTCAAACCTAGGAAGCTCCTGCGTGCATGCCATTACCACTAGACCACCTTCAAGCACCACCATCAAGACCAAGCTCTACCACCATTATTGTTTATTTGAGAAGTCATAAACAATAATACATTTTTTAAAAAATTTAAAACCAAATTACATTTTTTTTTTCAAATGAAGTTATATCTCAAAACACAATTTATTTATTTAAAGTGATGCTTTGAAAACAATTTATTTTTCATTTTCTTATCTTTATAAAAATTACTCATTTCCATCTCAAATGTAAAAATACTTCTAAATCATAACGTAAATATAAACTTTGTCTTAACAACACAATATAGCATTATACATATCATATACATATATAAGTCTTAAGCATTTATTTATGGTGAATTATGATATCAAAACATACAAAGCAATCTTGTCATAAGGTATAACCTTTAAGTATAGATCCACATAATCATTATAATGTTTGTTATAAATTATTAATTTTTCCTTTACTTTTGTTTTCCATTTTAATATTAATAAATATTTGCTTTTTCTCTCCATTATTTTAAGAGGTTTTACAATTGGTTGGATATATCATATTTGTTAATAAAAGTATGTTGGGGTCGGGGGTCACGGGGTCGGGAGTCGGGATCGGGGGTCGGGGGGTGGGGCGTCGGGTGAGAAATTCAAATTCTCATTTCATGAAAAATTCAAATTGTCGTCTCATGAGTAATTCAAATTCAAATTCAAATTCAAAATCAAATTCAAATTCTCATCTCATGAGAAAATCAAATTCACATCTCATGAGAAATTCAAATTCTCATCTCATGAGAAATTCAAATTCTCA
>NC_028351.1:36436321-36440539 GCF_000741045.1 Vigna radiata var. radiata
AATTCAAATTCTCATCTCATGAGAAATTCAAATTCAAATTCAAATTCAAACTCAAATTCAAATTCACCAAAAAAAAAAACGAAAAATATTAAAGATTAATTGCGCTAAATAGAAATTAATTGCCTACCTAAAAAAACAAAGAAAGAACGAAGAAAGAACGAAGATTAATTGTCAAAAAAATAACAAGAAAGAATAAAAAAGGAACGAAAAATAATTGAACGAAAATTAATTGCCAGAACAAAGACTAATTTCCAACCTTAAACCCTTTTCACAAAGAAAGAAAGAACAACAAATAACAAAATTAATTGTCCCATGAAGGAACAAAGATCAATTGCCAATTACCAACCGTAAAATCCTGTTATTCAATTTGAACAAAGGGTAACATACTTAAAACTTTCCCATCATCTCCCAAGATATATATAGAGTATGGTTAAAAAATCTTCAAATCCGTTTAATTTAGATTAGCAACATGTTCAAACTTGGGAAGCTCCTGTGTGCATGCCACTACCACTAGACCACCTTCAAGCACCACCATCAAGACCAAGCTCTACCACCACCGGACTACCTTCTTGTACCACCACTAAGCTTTGCCACCACTAGACCACCTTCTTGTACCACCACTAAGCTTTGCCATCACTAGACCACCTTCTTGCACCACCACTGAGCTTTGCCACCTTTAAAACCAAGCACACCAGACTAACATCACACTCACAACAAACAAGAATCATAATAGAACGTTAGAGGAAAGAAGAAAAAAAAATCAATTTCCGTAGAAGTGATAGGATGTGAGGGTGCATTGATACAGTGGTAACCATTAATGAAATATTAATGAAGTAGGTGGATGTCAATGAAAGTTAATATGTTTTAACCACTAAAAATTAAAAAGAAGAATGGAGAGGTGCAAAGAGTAATCTGTGATGGTGTACATATTAGAAATGTCAAAAAAATATATTAGACTTAATCGAACAATACAACTTTTTTCTTTTCTTTTCCTTTTTATCTTTTCTTTTCCTGTTTATCTTTTTAAAAGAAACTTTTTGTTTATTTTTTTATTAAAATGTACATTTTTTTATTTTTCTTAAAACAATTTTATTCATCTAGACAAAATTAAGTATCCACATAAGTTATACTTATTTTTGAACAAAATCTAAATAAATATGCAAAAATAAAACATTAAACCACGTGTATTATTTTTTATAAATAAAAATTAAATTAAACTAATTTATTATCACAACTATTTCTTTAACAAAGTTCAACAATCAAAATTCTAATGAAGGTATAAAATGTAATTTAGTGTCATATTATATTTTAACATAGACCTAATTTACTACGAAATCATAGAAATAAAATTTGTTCTTTGTTACACATAAAATCTCTAGTCATTCAAATCTACCTGATAATTTGTTCAAGTTTACAGAAATTCATTGATTAAGATTTTGACCACTGGTTGGAGACTACAAATTGAATCCACCGTTATTGAAAACGTTTAATTCATTCAATACCACAGAATTTCAATGCAAAAACAATCGATGAATCTAAAGATTCTGAATTGATTTTTTTTTTCTTCATTTCTTTCTAACTATTATTACGAGAAAGATGACAAAATAAATTGAGGAACGGGACAGCCTAGCTTTTGACTAAGGAACCCATTATCGACGAAGCATTTTAAAGCTCATTTTAAAAAATTCTGATATTTTAATAATATTTTTTAATAATTTTTTGACAATAGGACACTTGTCATCATTTTATTAGTCTGTTTGAATTTATTTTTAAAAAAATATTTGAAACGAACCAATTTTATCAAAAAGTTATCAAAAAATAGTTGTTAAAAGAATTTCTCCAATGGTTGACTAATACTGTCAAGAATTTGCCTAATTTTCAAGAAGGATGATGATATTTTAACAACACTTTTTGACAATTTTTTTGACAGCGGGACACGTGTCATCACTTTATTGGTCTATTTGAATTTACGTTTAAAAAAATATTTAAAATAAATCAATCACAAGCTGTCACGTATACATTGTCAAAAAATTATTAAAAAAGTGTTGTTAAAAGAACTTTTTCCTTTGAAGAAACCAAACATGATTTGTTATAATTCGATGACTTGTTATTTGGTTAAGAATGAGAAATGAACTTATCATTATACTATTATCATAATTAGGTATAATTTAAACGGAAAACTCTCGTGAATATATATAAAAATATATATTTCAGTTTTTATATTTGTTTTTATTTTAAATTTTTAAAATATTTTTGGTTTATTAGATTGTAAAATAAAACCTGTATTAACTTTTCTTTTATTATTAGTTCTTTCACTTGTTTATATTATAGGATACATTTTGTAAAAAATGAGTTAGAAATACAAGTAGGAGTATAAGTTTTATATTGAATAATGAAAAAATTAAGTTTTATATGAGAATATTTATAAATTTATTATTTTAAAATTTTGAATTAAAAGTGATATTAATCTCTTATATAGATTGATTGAATTCATATTTTATTTGGTATTGTATTTTTTTAATGATAATCAAAGATTTGTTTTAATAGCCAGCTAAGAGGAGTACCGCATAGCTCATGTATCATGACAAATATATTATGGATAAAGATACTTAGACAACATTTTTTTGACAACATTTGAACATCATCATACGTGTCATTGTGTGATTGGTCCATGGTGGTGTCATTGTGTCATTTGGACCAATCACACAATGACACGTATGATGATGTTCAAATGTTGTCAAAAAATGTTGTCTATGTATCATTACCCATTATATTATATAAGAAACAAAACTCATAACTCATTGTCGGAATTTTTTACATAGAAAATAGTGTGAATTTTTTTTATGAAATGAATTCATGTATCATTATAACATGGTTATATCATATTTCTTTTGTCTTAATTTTATTTTTTAAGATAATATTTAATAAACATATTTAGAATAAAAAGGCCGCAGTACTATTTTTTTTTTTTTTAATGAGATGAGACAAAATTTTATGCCTAATAAATATGAAAACGAAAATAAAGATGAATTATTATTTTACAGGTTAAGATAAAAAAGCAACTTAATTCACCTTATGTAGTATCATAATTTATTTTAACTGTTTTGTTGGATTTGAATTTTTAAGTTGATGGATTAATACAGATTGATAAACAACCCTAACCTCCCATAAGGTAGTTGCTAAATATTAAATATGAGGAGAATGTATATAAAATCACACAATATCTTGATTTTGTAAGAAAATAATAAATAATAAAGTATATACTATCAAATGAATAGCCTCGTGTGAAATTTTTTTATTGCGAACGTTAATATCATAATGAGAACAACTAATTTTTGACAACTATGAGAACAACTAATTAAAACACAGCTTATGTTGATCAAATAGAACATGTTACTTTGTGAGGTTAAATAATTAATATTCCGTAAATTTTTTAAATGTAACCATGTGTGATTCTCTATCTGCCAGCTACGAGTCTACTTCATTTGCTTTGGTTTTAAACTTCCAATAACTCTTAACACGTATTACTCATATATTATAAAGTTTTTTTTTACAAAGAAATATATTATTAAGGTTGTAATGAATATTATAAAATTAGGTCAAGGAGGGAAATCTTTGGCAACGTAAATTTTTAAATGCATGTGAAGTGTAACACTCTTCAACATTGATCTTCAAAGATTCATATCTCCAACCACTACAACTTAAGACTTTTTGTTGTGATTGTTTTAAAATATTTTAAAACAAAATAATTTAATGATTTACAACGTTTCGCATACAATCAATTATCTTATATAATATTTGATTTATTATCATAATTTATATATTAATTGTGGGAATTGATTATTTCAAATTTAATTCAATGTTAAATTCTACAAATGATTTATTACAATCAAACATAATCAATTGGATTATTGCTGTGACATCCCAATTACATTATAAAAATATATAATATAATAAAGGCGTCACCATGAATAATATTAGAAAGCAGTTAAGAGTAATAGGATTACAGTCATCCTTAAACAATACAATTTGGAAACTTGGAGTCCTAGAGTTTCTCCCTTAAATTACAAAGAATTTAAAACTTAGAACATGACAAAGTATCTTCAAAATATCCTAGGATAAGATAATTAAAGCCTAGAGAACTAGGCAGCAGCATCTCCATTTTCCTCCAAGACATCCCCCACTGACATCTCATTCTCCTCTGCTCACATCCAGAAT
>NC_028351.1:36441739-36456075 GCF_000741045.1 Vigna radiata var. radiata
AATGCTCCCTCTTTTCCCAACCCAACACAACCCAATTTCCTTGCTGGTTATATAACTAGCCTATTATTTTTAGTTCCCAAAGTTATACATCCCCTCTCACAGAACCTGAGGCTACACTCAACCCATTTTTCCCATGATCACCCCCAACTTATTCCAGCAACTAGATTCATCAAATTCCTTCAGAGCACATCACAATCAATATATAAACATGAATCATTCCCAGGATCATCATTTCAGTCAAATTCAGCGCATACTAAGTTAAACACTTAAGGACAGTAACAACACATGCTCACAATATATCACATATTTAATTCAACATGCATAATCACTCAAAACAGATTCATCAGTTCTTACCAAACGGGATGTGTAGAACCAAAATACAGTTTAAATTCACATAGTAATTCAAATTTCTCAAACAGTCACTTCGCAACAAATAAAATAAAAGTATAAGTAGCTCCCCTTACCTTGGTTTCTCACAGTACAGTTCACAAGAGACGCTTTCACAACAACTTTATGCAGCACAGGAATTTACAGTACCTATATATCACCGAAATGGTGGAGGAATAAGCTCTTAGAGCTAAGCTTTAATCAGGAATAAAAAGAAGAACGCTCCTAGTTGTTTGCAGCCCGAAAAAGGCATTCCCTAAGTTGCGAAACAGCGGAGAAGAGGAGAAAATTACTTACTGATCCAATCGAAAATATAATCGGATCAAAAGGAAGCTTTCGGTGTGGTGAACGCTTGAGCACCTTCAAATCCAAGATTGAAGGGTTCAATTAGCTGAAAATCTAGAGAGAAGACAGAGAGAATTTAGGGAAAAAGGGTTTCTAGAGAGAGAAAGGAAAATTGGCTTATGAAAAATTTGATTTCTAAAAAAGCCCTCTTCTAAGGCTAAGGTACCCTTAGTTTATGGGCCTAGCTGCCTCCATATAGGGCCCAATGGCTTTATAATTTTTCAGACCTTTACAATTGCGAGACCCAAAATATTTCAATAGTTTTAAAATGAATAAAAAAATGAAGTTTACAAATAGAAGTTAGACGATATTTTTATCAATTTATTTTAAACTTTTCGAATTTAGAAAATCTATTTTCTCTCTTAAACATATATGTTTAGATTTACTTTGTGAATGAATTGAATGTAAACATAACTGAAAAATCCTTAAAAAAATAACTGATCTTATTTGGATAGAATACAACATCAATCAAAATGAAAGATAGGGATGACAACGAGTCGGGTCGAACAGATAGTGTCTACCAACAACCCGACCTGCCGGATAAAAATGTACCAGTAACTCGACCTGTTACTCGTCAGGTACCCGTTTAGAAAAATACCTGTGGATACCTGCAAAAAATAAAAAAAATATTTTATACATTTTAAAATAAAATTACAATATTATATATATATATATATATATATATATATATAATAATTTTAATTAAATTTAACCTAATAAAATATATTTTATTTTATTTTTAATTAAATTTAATTGGAAAATATATAAATTAATTTTTTATTTTTATTTTTTACGGATAACGTATACCTGTGAGTCGGATAGTATATTATCCTTACTCGACACGTTTAGAAGTGTGTATTAAAATACTCACACTATCCATTATCCGCGGGTAGTAACTACTCACCACGAATTTTACCTGTGAATACCCGTGTCCACGGATTTTTTTCTATCCTAAAAAATAAAATAAAAAATAATTGCTCCAAGCCTAACTGCCAACCCAATACAAATAGAGGGTTTGAAACTAAAACATGAATCTAACCAAATTTTGGCTTCCACTATTTAAAATTAGGTTTTCAATTCTTAAATTTAAGTTGGTTGGTTTTAAACATTATAAAGAGAGATGCTAACATAAAAAGAAGAAATACTAAAAGGCCGTAGGAGCATAAAGGGAAAAGGAAAAGGAGATTGTGGGACATGAGAAATTGACCAAGGTCACAATTTATAATTATGTGGATACACCCAAGAATAATTATTTTGCTTTATCAACTTAATCATAACGTTTAACGGAAGTCAATTAATATTAGGAGTCACAAACTGACCAAATTTTTTTAATATAATAACTTTTTCATTCTTATAAGAACGTCATTCTTTTTTTCTATTAGCTTTCTAACTTATTTTTCTCTCATGATAAGCTTTATTTGAATACTTTATTTATTATCATAGTAAGATTATTTTTCCAATAGCTTTATAAAAAAATTTATAGTAAATTTTCTGTCTTATTTATATGGAAACAAAATTAGATACGATAACTTTTCTATTTAAAATGTATTCTAAAATATAATCTATTTAATGAAAAATCATCTTACTTTAACTATAAATAAATAAAAACATAAAATAAATATTATGTAATAGTATTAAATAACATAAATTCAATAATATATAAACATTCGTAATGCTCTTGTTTGCTTTTAAATGGATACATTTCAATTATTGATATGACTGTTTTATTAGTAAACTCATTCATAAACTATCATTTCCTCCTTCAAATTTTCCACAAAGCTAACCTTATCTTCCTATCATTTTCTTTCTATATTTTATTCTCATTCCATTCTTTTATTATGTATTCTTGTATTTTAACTAATAATATCTTAATTTCCTAATTTTTTTTTCAAGATAATGAATTTCATTTATTTTTTAAAATAAGAAAATTCATTCTCCTTTCAATTTCTTTCTATTTCAATTTCTTATATTCTCATTTTTGTACTAATAATTTTCATAAATTGAATAGTTCTTTTTTTTTTTCAAAACTTATTAACTAAAGTTTCAAATTTCATGAAAAGTATAAAAAACTGTCTGTTAAAACTTCAATTTCTTATCTTACAATATCTTTCAAAATTTATCAAATTTTAATCATACAAACTTCTAGCATTTGATAGGGATGGGATATATATAGCATCGATCCTCCAAGTCTATTATTAGATCATAACTTTCAGCATCTTGTTTTCGATTAAAAAAGTAGAATTAGTGTTTATGGTGATTAAAAGAGCTATGATTTTTTCTTTTTTTATTTCCTTTGTTCACGTTCAAATGTAACTGTGTGAATGTGTGCCCAGAAAGAAGAGAAGTTCGTCAACATTCCTTAATATGTGAATAATGAATTCTAATAATTTACATGAATAAATATTAAAATTACACTTTGAGAATATTATTTTTTTCATGAAAAAATATTTAGTTAAGCCCGTCACTAATAGAAAAAAAAAAGAATAAATACAATAACACGTATGATATAAAATGGAACCAATTCATCTTAAAGAATATTTTTGTTTCAAGAAGCATTTTCTTCTTTTTCATCTAAACATTCATGTTCTATAATAACGATCATTTGTTAAATTATGCATCCAAAAATTATATAATTAAAAAGTATTAAGCTTTTTCTTAACAAAACCATTTTTAATTCTCAAAACGGAATATTTAGATTGACAATTAGAAATAGCAGCTATATGATCTAGAACATTTTAGATTTATCTTGATTTTCTCTAAAGCTAAAGAAAAGAAAACATGAATAATATTTCTATTCATCTATGGAACTATGACTAGTTTATGTAACTTTGTCAGTTTTTTTTTTTTTTTAAGTTTTAATATTTTAATTTGAATTTTCAACAAATTAAAATATTAGTTATGATTTCTATACAATAAACTTTATTTAAGTTTTAATATTTTAATTTAAATTTTCAACAAATTAAAATATTATTTATGATTTCTATAAATAAACTTTATGTAATATGTTCTTAACCAAAATTAATTAAGCAAATCATTTTAATAAATTAATTAATAAATATAATGATCCTAACATATTTAATGATTTGTTTTATAAATATATATGATTAACACATGATTAATTAAAAAAAAAGGTAATTGAATTAAAAAAATTAAATACTATGGCTTAAAAATATGTAATTAAAAGCAAAATTATGAATGATAAACTAATGATGAATAAAATTAAAGAACATTTCACATCAATAATAAGAAAATAAAAAGTATTGTTGGTGTTGCTTATTGCTTTGAGCCAGAGAGGAAATTGCATATTGGGAAAGGCAACAGAAGCAAATTTGCAATGATTCTCCTTTTGACCTAATCAGCATTTTTGTGCAAATGAAACATATCCTCAATGCATGCTTCAATCTGTTGCCTAGTCAGCAACTGTGCTGAGTCAGTGCCAGCTATGCATCACTTGTTCCTCCTCCAACACAAACCAAAACTTGTGGATCTCATCGCTTCAAAACCTCAGTTCAAAACAAAATTCCAAAACAACTTGTTCATATATTAATCTCCACTCATCTCCAAATACATCATTAAATATAATTTCAAGCTTCGTGGCTTAAATATTTTCATTTATAAAAAGCCTTTTTAATTTTATTCTAAAAGTGCATAAAGTTATAAATTAAAGTAAATGTAAATTGTGTTAGAAGTGGATTTTAATCTTAATTCAAATTCACATAAACTAACTTGTAAGATAAGGTTTGTATTCATTTATATACATTAAATTGGTCTTATTTCTAATTGACGTGGATCTTAGATCTTATTCAATCACACAAAACTGATTTATAAAATGAAATTTATATCTACTTATATATACTAAATTGATTTTATTTCTAGTCGAAATTCACGTAGCTATACTTCGATAAGATGAAATATAATAATGTGTAGCATTATTAAAAATTGGAGCAAATCGATTTTAATTGGAGCAATCTGGTTCGTGACTCTAGTGAACTTCGACCGAATTGTTGATAAACTTATGTGTCAGACGACCAAGCTTAAGAGTAATAATTATAAATTAAAAAATAAAAGTAATATTACTTTATTGAAAAGTCATTAATTTTTCACTTTACTAGGTCCCTTTTGGTGCTGTGCTGTAAGATGGGACCATTAAGTTTTTTATTTAAAAGTTACCAATATTATTACTATGCTTTTACGTTCAAACAAACATTGATGTTATATATGTATTATATAAACCAATAAATTTGTTTTTGATGTTGTCGATTGACGTAGGAAGGAGCAACAACAGTATATGTTTCTTATGCCTGCAACCGAAAGTGGATAAGATCGATTATCCACGGCCCACAACATACCAAACGATTTCCATTTTTAAAAGGACTATTTAATTTAATTTAATTTAAATTTTGTCTCGTTTGATTTTACAAATTTTATGCAACTAGAAAACTCTTTTTATTTTATATCAATTGATAATGAACCTTAAAACATTTAAAATAACAAGTTTTGGTTGATACGCTGACAAATATTCAAATTGATTTTTTTAATGACTCAATAATAATAATAATAATGAAATGATTTTGTTGAACAATAGATTTTGCAAAATTAAAATTGAGAATCCAAAATTAAACCGTTGAAATGAAACTGAGACGTTGATACCACACCAACTCATAAACGCGAAACTTCTGATCTTCCGATGTGACTTTCAGTGCTAATGGATTTAGTTCAATCCATTTTGGATAACATTCTCCCCTTTCATTTTCAAATTATCTTTTCTTCATCTTAACAACATTCATACCAAACTTTAATTATACTACAAACTAATTTAGAAATATAAAAATACATAAATAATTTATACAAGGCACAATAAAATCTAGTGCTTGTATATGGTAAAGTGTTAATTGCTTGGCCATGGGACTAGCATTCAAGGACTTCAAAATGGTTTTTATTTGTTTTTTTCTCCTTTTAGGTCTATGACATTATATTTTTTTATGTTACTGTTTTGGTTTATAGATATATCAAACTTGTTTCAATAATGTTGGAAAAGATTTTTGATTGTCGGTCTAATTAGGTTTAATCACGATTCAATTTGATAATGATCAAGATTATGGTTAATATAATTATTTCTTTTGTTAATTTTGTTTGTAATTGGACCATTAACTATCCATAACTGACCTAATAGTCATACTGTACCGTTACTATAACATTACAACAATAAATTATAATTATGTTGTTATATTTAAACTAATTGTTTACCTAATTAAAACAATTATTAATTCTTTAACCATTAACTAATTACTAACTAAATAATGAAATTCAGTTCAATTAAATTTATCTTTTGCTCAACTTCCATGTAGATGATGTACTGTATGGGGTCGTATGACCGCAACATTCTCTCTTTACCAAAAGGTTAGACGACACCAAAAAAGGCGAATCTAAGACTATAATCAAGCCTCCTTACAGAAATTAAGGTAAATAATGATTAAAGGTATTGGATAGGATTGAACCATGATTAAGATTTCGCTAATCTCAGATCTATGATAAAAACTGTAAATACATATCAAAGATAAAAGGTAAATAATTTATATCAACGGAGAATTTTTGATAAGTATACCTCTGGACATAAAAGCTTGACGTTACAGGTGAAACATATGACATGGAGTTTGTTTGAAAGAAAAAATAATAAAGGTAATTAAGTTGTGCATCTTTTTTCAAAAAAATAATAACATAATTATTCTTATTCTTTTCTTTTCTTTCCATGTTTCCTTCTTCGTTTATCTGTCTATACAGTATGCTTATGAAATTATCTAAAACCTTTAGGCGGCACACTCAACATACGAAAAGGTATGCAAAGGTATCATTATATTGGATATGTAAATAATGCAATGATTTATGTTTTATTGTTGTCTCTTATTATTATATTATATTGTCATCCCCATCATTATAAAATGGCTATGACATATTTAAATATAAAAGAATTTTTTTTTTTCATGTTCCTATTCAATTTTCTTACACTCTTATAGTGTTTTGTTTCTATCCTCTCAATCTAAACTCGTTAAAAAAACAAACAAAAACTAGAGGAGAATAAAGAGAATAAAAAAATAAATTTTATTATGTTTTCCAATAAATTAAGAGATTAGACTATTTAACACTTACAAGTGATAATCAAACACTCTCATGTCAAAAAATATATGCTATTTTAAATGCAACTTGAGAAAATAAAATTTTATATTATTTAAATTTTAAAGGACCCATTTGTTTATTAAATAATAGTAAAAACATACATACTATTTTTTTTTGTCAACATTTTTATCATCTTATTTTATTGAATTGAAATTTAATTATGATAATATTTTTATAATTTTATTTCTTAATGTGTATATTGATTTTCAATTTAATATATATTTATTTCTTGGCTTGTTTTGTAAATTTGAGGCATTCCGTAAATAATTTGAATTTAAGATTAAAGAAATTTGAAATTGCTAATTAATAGGAAAACAAATAGGATTTGAGAAAGTTGAGAATCTAAAAGTTATAAAAGAAATCATATAGAACTAATTACTTTTTAATCATAACTATATCAAAAGAGGATAAATTAAAATATTAAAATAATTTGTTAGTTATATATTTATAAGTGAGTTATTATTTTGTTCGATTTTTTACTAAAAGTTTCCTGAACATGCTTTTAATCCATAAATCAATTCACGACTTTACTGTATTTTTTTTTTTTTACATTTTAAATGGGAGGTCTTTGTTGTATGATTTCATATACTGTGCCTTTTGTTTTCTTTTTCAAAGATGATTATTTTGTTCTTTTTTTGACTATTTCATTATATATTTCTTTTGTTTATGGGTGGTGATAGTAAAGTTCTCTTAAACACAATATGTTAGTATTTTGCTTTGTTTTCAAATGGTCAATGTTCATGCATAGTTTTTTTTTTTTTTCACAATGCATCATACATACGTATAAATTGATTCAAACATAGTGTATTTAATTGAAATGAGAAAAAATCAATGATTCACGAAAACATCAACAATTTTTTAAATTATATTTCTTTCAATATCATCGTCTCATTGTTCCAAATAAATTCTAGCTAATTTGATAGGTGGTTTCCTATTGGCTTTTGAGTAAATATTTAAAAAAATTTACAGAAATAGATAAATTTAAAATATTATTCGTTTTAAGTCTCTATTTGATGAGAGTTAGGATTCACTTTGGATTTATGATCTAAACATAATTGTTATTCCATATTATAATAATTGAAAACGAAATTAATGAAATATGAAAGAGAGAATATAGGGCATCTATCGTCTCCACACATAATGAATATATATTAGGATACAATTAATGAACACCCCATATGATATTCTTGCACACTCATGGACACGTCTACAATCACCATTTTTTTTTTCATGTTCCAAAATAAGAAGAATGACCTAATAATTTATAAGTTTTGCTTCAAGATTCCACACCACAAGTGTCTTTCTTATAAGCCAAAAACTGAGCTTCCCACAACCCTTTCTTTAATCCAAAACTCCCAATAAAACTACATGGAAACACCTTCACTTTCTCCTTCTTTCTCTCTTATGCTCTATCACCTCCTCCTTTACCACTGAACTATCTAACACAACAAATCTACAACACCATCAACAACAAACCCTTTTCACCATACTCTTCAATTCTTCAATCCAAACTTCAATTTCTTCTGCATAATCAATCATGGGGGCTGCTGTTTCCACAACTGCCACAGAAAATGATGAAGTTCCCACCTTTTCTTTGTCCTCCCCACAGACGACAACCCTTGATGATGTTCCTGAGAATTGCATCTCTTCTCTCATGATGAGTTTTCATCCACAAGAGATTTGCACATTGGCCAGAGTTAACAAGGCCTTCCACAGAGCTTCTTCTGCTGACTTTGTATGGGAATCAAAGTTACCCTCAAACTATAAATTCCTTCTCAACAAACTACTTCCTCAACACAACAATCTTTCTTCCATGTCCAAGAAAGAGATCTATGCCAAACTATGCACACCCAATTTCTTCGATCATGGCACCAAGGTAATTTCATCACAGATTAACCTAGTAGTTTGCTTCTTCGACATCAAATTTCATGATGTTGAGGAACCCGACCACTAAATCTTAGATTGATTCATGTAATTAATATAGGAGTTGTCTTTCCAATTTCATCACTTTTCTTCATCTTGTTTCCGATTTCTCTCTCTTTCTTCATTGCATTGAGAAGTTTGATTTGTTCCTTTGTGGTCAATTTAGGAGATTTGGCTTGACAGAAGCAGTGCACAAGTTTGTTTGTTCATTTCTTCAAAAGCCTTCAAGATTACAGGAATAGATGATAGAAGATATTGGAATTATGTTCCGACTGAGGAATCCAGGTCAGATATTCTTATCTATATAATCAAAAATTAAACAAATACTTAGTTTCTTCCATTTTTATGAATTTTATATGAAAATTTACCATTTCAATTATGTTAAAAAATATACATGTATATTTATATATTATTAATAAGTGTGTATATATAATTAAACCCAACACAAAATACTAAAAAATATATGCAATTAAGGTTGTAAAATGCTTCTGAATTCTGATGAAAAATGGGTTTGGTTGTGTATTTTTTTTTTGGTTATATAATTTATTTTTTTATAGTTGTTGTTGCAATCGAAATTAAGTATGTTTTCTTCATGATGAGGTGAAATTAAAAGTGGAAACTTTTTTATTTTTTTGGGTTAAAGTCATTTTCGAATTTTTGAACAAATCAAAAGCCAGCACATGGAATCGAAACTCTTTTTCTTGCCGTATTTGTGCAGTTGGCGCCTCCGTCGTATAATAATAGAATTAAAAAACATATAAAAAACGTTTATTTTACGAGAATAGTAGCTATTTTAGGTATTTCAAGAATAAAAAAATAATAATTTAATTTAAAGTTTTTTTTTTTATTTGAGTGTGTTGTATGTCATAGAAATTTCTCATTTTGAACCGTATTGATAGAAACAGCAATGTTTTAGGGAGGAACCTTGTAATAGGTTTTGGCAATTTGCTTTAGCATATTAACGAAAGCGATTCGTCCTAGTCAGCCATTCACATCTTATATGAAAATTAAAGAAAAAAAGTGCAAGCAATTTGCACTTAGGGAATGCTATAAAAATATATAGGTTGAGAAGGACGTCTTGGAAAAGTAATAAATCAATAATTAAAATTTAGACTATTGTCAACTAACTCCTCCTAGTCAGCATCTTTTAGATAAAAAGAACAACAAAGCAATCAACTTGCATTTATAAAATATTCTGCAATTGCTAAAAAGGACTTCTATTCCAGGAAAAGTAATATTAATTAATTAACATTGTATATCTAGGCTTAATTATGGTAGTTGAATATATATCCGACCACAATATAAACAACTTTTCTTTGAATTGTTGGTATTGATTTTCTGTTGTGTTTATAATATACATTATGTTTTTAATATATTAAAAATTTATAAAATATTTTAAAACATTAAAATTAAAGTAAATTATTATATTTTAAAATATAAAAAGGCAGTAAATAAAATGAATTTGAAACGTATTTTTTCTTTGTTTTGTTTTCAATTTAAATCTAACTCAATCTTACAAAATCAGATTATTAGTCGATGTGAGACTTCTCAACACGTCCTCTTATAACAAATAATACCATGTTAAAAATGAACTTTAAGTCTAATTCAACCCTATAAACTGACTTGTAAGTTGAGGTTTGCATTCACTTATATACTTTAAAATTGCTTTATCTTTAGTCAATGTGAAACTTCCAACATTTAATATTGGTTTTTATGTGTTAAAATATATTAAGAAGAAACTAATATGCTAATATAAATATATTTTTAATATTCAATAGTATAAGAAAAACTCAACTGAAAATCTGAAAGAAAAAAATAGCAGAAATCATTTTATTTGTATATTGTTTCTCTTTTACTAAAATGAATGTATTTTTTTGCTTAACATTTTTTGATGATGCAGGTTTAAGAGTGTTGCATATCTTCAACAAATGTGGTGGGTTGAAGTAATAGGGGAGCTAGAGTTTGAGTTTCCAAAGGGAAACTATAGTGTATTTTTCAAGCTTCAATTGGGGAAGCCCACAAAGAGATTGGGCCGAAGAGTGTGCTACCTTGATCAAGTTCATGGATGGGACATCAAGCCCGCCAGATTTCAGCTGTCTACATCTGACGGCCAGAGTTCAGTCTCACAGTGCTATCTACGCGGGCCTGGAGAGTGGGCCCACTATCATGTTGGGGACTTTGCAGTTGAGAAGCCCAATGGGCCAACAAATATCAAGTTTTCTTTGGCCCAAATTGATTGCACTCACACCAAAGGTGGGCTTTGCATAGATGGGGTAGTGATTTGCCCAAAGGAGTTTTCAGAAAGGCTGAAACAGTTTTAGGGGTAGAAATGTTAGGAACACATTTTTTTGGACATACTCTCTTATTGATTGAAATTTATTAAAAATTATTAAAGAAAAGATGAAAATATTTTATTTAGTGAGTTTTTTTATTTTCTGGATTTTGTAGTTTTCAATCAATTTTAACCATTAAGAGAGTAAGTTGAAAAGAAGGTGTTACTAGCACTTTTACTTTGGGGAAAGTATACTTGGCATTGGGTTTTCAGTTAATCACTTTTGTGAGAGGAAAATTAGGCCTAGGTTTGTTTAATTAGATTTTATTTTTATTATTTTATATTTTTCAGATGATTGGGTCTTTTATTTTAAAAAAAAAGGGAAGAATTACTTGGGGCACCCTATTTTTGTAGCAAGGCTGTTGTATTGGGTGTCATTATATTGGTGCAGCTCTGTGTGTGTGTGTTTTTTGTTTTCTTTTGTTGACTTTTTTTTTTGTAAATAAATTTAAATGTGTGAAATAGTGTTCAGGTTGCATTTTGGTTTTATATGAAGTAACTTGTAATAATAATAATTCAGGATGCATTTAGTTCATTTCCTCCCAAACTTTGGATTTTTTTTATTCTTAAACTTTATTTATAAAGGAATGTAACTTGTAGCTAAATAAAGTTAAAAATTTGCTGATGTTTGGCAACCCCACTTGTCAGATTAATAAACTCTTGACTAAAAATTTGTTATGGAGTGTATATATGGCCTTGACAAGCTTCAAGGTGGTTTACCAAGTTAAGTAATAGTCTATTTTGTTATAATTATAAATAATCTAATTATTCTTTGTTTACTAGAGGTACTGATTCAAGTTTTTTACTATCTTAATTTAGGTGGATAATATTATGATTGTTGGATGATACTATTTTATCAATCTTTTATATTCATTACACTCATATCTAATTGATTTTTTTTAGTGATTTCTTTTTCTAAAAACTTATTAGTGGTATTAGAGTTGGTGATTAGTTTTTGTGACCGATTTATATAAGTATAATATGGTTCTTGTATTGAAAGTTTTTTTATAATAGGTTTGAGTATGTATGTTCTGTTAAGATAAATGACGATAAAAAAAAAGTATTCTTAATTGAATGACGATAAAAAAAAGTATTCTTAATTGAGAATTTTTCATTTGAGAAGGAGCATGTATTAATGTGGAATATGAAAATTAAACGCCTTAAAGTTTGAAAACTTATAAACTAATTTTCTTTAAGGTTTTGGAATGAAAGTAGTGTTAATCCCTTATATGATTTGGATTCAGATTTTATTGATATTGTGTCTGAAATTATCCTTTTTGTAAAGACCCATAATATTTCACACTCAAAAACTCTTCAAAAATTACCCCTCATCATATTTCACACTCAAAAACTCTTCTTAATAAAACATTTAAGGTTATTGAAGACCCGTAAACCAATTATTTTAAGGTTTTGAGATGGAAATAATATCAATCCCTTATATGATTTGAGTTTAGATTTCATTAATGTTGTGTTTGAAACTTCTCGTAAAAACTTATCATATTTAACACACAAAAACTCTTCTTCAAACATTCTTTCAAAAAAATTCATCATATCGTACTTGTAACAACTCTTCTTCATCAAACATTTAAGATTAAAAGATCCTAGAAATTTTAATTTTTTTTCTTAGATTACAATTCTCTAGATCTAAAGAAGGAATATTTACATGTCAAATATACTATGTCTCTTTTAAAAGACTTCATAATGCTATGATGCAAGCCTTCAACAATTCCTATGGACCCAAGTTTAGAATTTATACTTAGAATTAAATTAGTTTATCCTGGTTAATATCAAAGGCTCATTGCTTAACTACATCCAAGCTTGACATATGTTCACTATGAATAAATTTAGTCAATTAATTTATAATCCTTATGTCAATACTCAGCGTAGTACCTCTGGCGGCAATGGGTGGTTGGATGGAGGGAAGAGGAGACTCTCTCTAGGTTTTGAGCATGAACGATGGCACCCAGCAGCGACAATGGGTGGCTGGGTGGATGAGAGACTCTCTCTAGGTTTGGCGCTCTCGGGTTCTCTCTCGAAACTTTCCCAGACTCGAAATCTAAAAAGAGAAAATGATCTCAAAACTTGAAACTCTGTCTCCCATTCCATTATAAGGTCATTCTCAGTTTTAAAAAATAATTTTCACGTACACCACTCAAATTTTGATACGTAGACTGTGTCTAAATGTTGTCAAAATATTGTTGTTCAAATATCATTATCCTATTTTTAAAGTTAATTCTGATACTTGACTACATGCTTATACTTACTTATGTTGTTACTAATTGCAATTATAAATTATAACTCTTGTTAGACTGGGATTAAATGTTATAACTCTTGCTAGACTTTTTTTCATAGTTCTTATTTAATTATTTTATTCTATTATTATTATTATTATTATTATTTTAATTCGTATTTCCCTTTTATTTAGTCTCCTAGTCAACCCCTAATTTTTTTAGTGTGTTCTAGTTTTTAATTCAATAAAATAATATAACCTTTACCAGTATCTATTGATTCAAATTTATTATTTTTTCATAACATGCAATAGGTTTTAAAAATTGTTATTGATGCTTATCATTGTTGAAAAGAATAACAGATGGACAATATAGGAGACTTTATTAAATTACATTTACAAAATAAAAAATATTCGATGACGCCGACCTTTTCTTTTACTTATAATTTATTTTAATAATAAAATATTATATTTAACTAATAAAAATAAATATAATTAATTTTAAAACAAAATAATATATTTACAATTTTAAATAAAAGTATAAAAGAATGAAAATGTCAAACTATCATAATCCTACAAAATTTGTAAACATACACTGAAATTGTACTTATGATTTTAAGATGAGTGCTTCTCCCTGCACTTCACCCCTTTCTCCCTGCACCTCACAAATTATCATTTTGTCCCTCATTTAATTTAGTCAAACCTTGATTACTTTTAATTATCTCTGTTTCCTATCCCCATAAGTGTGCCCCTATAACTCTGCCGCATCTCACACAGAAAACCCTACACCCCCTTTCTTCGTGTTGCTCTCCTGTGCACTGCTGCTACTGCTATCTCGCTGTTGCCTATCTCTTGTTTCTCGTTTTTGAAGTTTATCTCGCTGCAAGTTGCAAGTTAGTATTTTTCTTCTCAGATCTGTTTATGTTGTAGGTTAAGAATCATCTTCTT
>NC_028351.1:36458072-36476268 GCF_000741045.1 Vigna radiata var. radiata
TGAAACCAACCGCCGTTCGATTTGCGGTTGGTTTGGTTTTTGGGGGTGCAGGGGCAGAGACGCAGATCAGACTGCAGTGTGCGAAAACACTGCTCGAACAGCGTTGGGTGAAAACGCAGCTCAGACTGCGTTTGTGGGAAACGCAGCTGAGACTGCGGTTTAGCAGTTGCTGCGTTTTTTTGAGTGCTTCTCCCTGCACCTCACCCCTTTCTTCGTGCAATGACTTTAATGGGTATATGTGATCCAACTTTACCTTACACCTTTGACATTCACATTTGTTAGGCCATCTTATCCCACATTTTTTATTACTAAATTAGAATTTTAAAAGACTTTTTTATATAAATAAAAAAAAAATTTAGGGCTTAAGAGATTTTGTAAGAATTAATCATTTTTAAATTTTTTTAAAAAAGCTTATTGTAATTAATTAGAATTTTAAAAATTTATAAAAAATGAAATCATATTTGAAAACATTATATGAATTTACAAAAATTTAAATGATTTTAGTATTGGAACATCCTTTTTCGCAAATATAGATATCAGTCTTTTTCAGTGCTCAAACAGTGGTGTCATCTTTCTATAAATGTAACATAAGTAATGGAATGATCATTGAGATATCAAACTCAAATATAGCAATAGATACAAAAGGTAATGCCAAATTAATAAATGATAGGAAATAATATAAAATGTCTTAAAGAAACTTGTTATAAATTTCAACAATACTTTAAATTAAAACTATCTATATTATTTGTATATTTGAGTGAAAACAAGTTAAATTTTAGTAAACGAAGGGATTTTTGAACTTGTTATTCATAAAGAAAATAAATAAATAATAAAACATTAAGATAATTGAAGGTTTATTATATAATAAAATAAAATAAATCCTCTATTTAATTCTTTATGCAAGTTAACATTGATAATATTTTAAATAGTAAATAAACACGTGATTTTAGGATTTTATATCATATTTAATAACAAAAGGCAATAATTTCAATGATAAAAAACATTACATAAGTTTTGTCTTATTATTTTATGTATGTCTTATTTTGTTGGAAATAATCATACAAAAATAAAAAATAATTATAATAGATTTTTTTCTATCCTGATTCTGTTTCTGTCTTATCCATCTTTTATCTAAGTTTCTAGCGATTATGTTTGTTCTGGAGAAGTTCTTATAAAAATCTAGAGAAAGTGTTGACTTATTCTCGTCTGCAAGTGCAACTAGAAACACTATTTTCCTTACAAACGGCTGTTCCAAACGAATTGCCATTCTCCTGCTTCTGTCTAATCTTTATTCTTCAATCCACAATCAAAAGGGTCCCTTTCATATCTTCAGATCCACACTCTCTTTGCAGAGAAAAAGGTTACCATGTTTCATGTTTTCAATGTTTCGTTATTTGGGTGTAGCTTTATTTGCTCATCAATTTAATTGCTTGAGAAAAGTAACCGCCTTTCCTTTTCAACTTGTTTGTGGATTTTCTTCCTTGCATTCTTCCAGAATTAGTCGTACTGCTGCTTGCTTGAAGATTTTCTTTTTCAGATAACCAATTTTACGGTTTATGATGAGTGCTGTGTTGATTATTGATCATAGCTGTTCTGTCTGCTATCAGGCTTTGGTTTTTGGAAATGACTGAGGAGAAAAACAAAATGGATTTCATTCAATTGCTTGGACCTGACATGTCAGTCAAGATTCTGACCCATTTGGACGCCCCTTGTGATCTTATTAGGGTTTCTGCTGTTTCTAGTTCTTGGCACCGATTTGGTAATCCTTCTTAGTTTATTTCCTTGTAGTGGGATTTTATTTTATAGTGCTTTGAACTTTTTTCTCCAAAAAGTGCATATTTTTTGTACTCCAGGTATTGAAATGCTCTCTTGATATTCTGCAGTTATTGAACATGGCCTTTGCAAGCAACTTTGCTTGGCAATGTTTCCTGAAATATGTGGTCTTACTCATATGATTGAGCTTGAGAACATTATTGAACCACTGGGCAACCCTCCTGGAAGTTGTGTAAATTGGGAGTATCTAAAGAGAAATCATAAAGTCTATGCATTCTTGTCCTCTGGTCTTCATCCTGTGAGAAAAAGTTGTATCTCTAAAGCTATTAGTGCATCTAGCACTGATAACTATCCTGAAGAAAGCATTCTACATACGTTGGAGCCTGGTGATAGAACTGAATATACAGCATCATACTGGTCAAGCAAAGGGGAAAACGATCCTTCTGTTCCTGAGACTTTAGTTTACAAGCTTGTTTCAGAAATGTGTCTTGTTACAGAGATTCATGTCCAACCGTTCCAAGGTTAATAGCTAAATTAAACTCCTTTGTTTTGTGAATTGGGTATGTTGAGGATCATGAACTTTTGCTTGATCATCTGACAAATAATCTATGTTTACTTGTCAGCATTTTTTCAGCATGGCTTGCCTATATATTCTGCTAAGGCTGTCCGATTCAGAATGGGATATCCAAGATACCCAATTGAATCGGAGAGTGCTGTAGATAATATAACTGCTAATGAAGTCTTGGGCGATAATCAATTCATATGGACGTATACTTCACCTGAATTTCCAATGTGTCAAGTGAGTTGCATTTTAAAATGCATTTCTTGAATATTCTTTTATCCATTCAATTTACTCAACGAAGAGGAGTTGATATTCGTCTACTGATCTTTTCTGGGAATCATTCACTTAGTGTACATGTTTTACCGGCTGAATATAGCAAGTGTGAATTTAGCATTTAATCATTTTAGATTGAAACTGCATTGTTTTTTACAAAACAGTATTCTATGCTCGTGTTTGACACCTGAAATGGGTTAGTAACATACCGACTTTACAGGAAAACAGCTTGCAAAAATTCAAGCTCCCTGAACCTTTTCTGTGCATTGGAGGCATTCTGCTAGTTGAGCTATTGGGTAGAGTTCAAAAACAAGAGATGGATGAATTATTCTACATATGGTTTGTTTCTCAAGCCTTCTCTTTTATCTCATGTACACATACTAAATTGAGATAACCTAAAGAATTTAATCTTTGTCTTCTAACTATCCACTCTTCAATTACACACTGCTTCTTTCATTATCTGACACCAATGCCACTCAATGGTCATCATGACATGGGCTTTTGTTGTAATTTCAGAGTATAGATGAAAAGTAATGTAATAAAAGATGACATTTCATTAAAATGCCATACTTCTATTCTAGGTACACGGGATGCTGAATCATTCAGCATGTTCTCATAGTGGCATGAAGAACCTTAATTTATTTCCTTGAGTTCTTTTTGTTAGTTCATTGCCTACATTTTATTTAGTGTTTCTTTTCCAACTAAGAACATGGTTGGATAAAATTCCCCATAAACACTTCTACAGGAGAAATATATCAAATGTTCTTATATTTTAAGAATGAATTGGCATTTGTTTGTTTATCTGTCTTGGATTACTATGCTGCAGCATCTCCCATGTTCAAGTCATGGGACGGCCACTTTCACCAGCATTTGATGTTAAAGTTCATCATCCATCAGGGAAGTGTACCTTGAAGTACCATCCTCCTCCGGCAGATCCTCACATGTCTTCTTCAACATCTTCGCCGGACTCGAGCAGTTCATCGCGCCTGCGCATAATAACCTCGAGCCTAGTGCAGAGGGGTGTGAGACGTTGGGAGCAAATTCTCTTGGGTGCACTACTTGGTTCTGGTCCTGTTGCAGTTGATGACTAATGGGAAATTGCAAGGAATGAAGAACCTCAATTGTCAATGTAAAGACTTTTGGCCAAGCATTTGTATAGCATAGCATATGTTGAGCACAAATAATTTGTAGGGGCAGAGGCAAAGTTTCATCTTTATCTTTTTCTTTGTGTTACATAAGTCTTGCCTTCTTGGCTAGTTATCAAATGTATAATGCTGTAAAGAATGTGTCTGGTGTTGCTTGAACTGATAAAGACAGACATTTGTGTTGATGATAAGAATGCTAATGCACACAATCTTTGTACCTTTGATATGGTGTTTTCAGATTAGGTTTCTGTGAACTTATATTTTAGAGAATAAGATATGTGCAATGCAAAATTATAGGTTGAGACTATGATGAAATGTGTTTATGTACAATAAATTTTGAAGTTAAAAGTATAATTGTTGGTTTTACTTCATTTTTCAGAGCGTATTAGCATTTTGAGGTAAATTCATGTCATTCTCTACTGGAATCGGAGACAAAGTTAATATTATTATTATTTATTTTAATAAGTTAGAATAATTATCACAATTTTAAGAGTAAAATTAAAAGAAAATGTGTAAAAAGGTAGTTATGAAAGTGTATATCTTTATTTATTACTTGTGTGTATTTGTAAATAAAATTGAGTTTGGTTTTTGAACTTACTTCCAAAAGAGTTAAATTATTATTATTATTAGCAAAAATAAACTAATATGTATGTTCTCTTTTTTTATATGATAATATAAAAAATTATAATTATTATTATTATTGTAATTAAAAAATCAAGTATAAATAACTTTTATAATTTTATTATAAATAAATTTTATTTATTTTGTAGGTAAATTTTTAATTAGAAAATGGTTAAATTAAAAAAAATGGTCAAATTTGAAAAGACAATTAAAATTTTAAAAAAGTGATCAGTTAAATAGTAAAATAGTTATTTTAATATATAATAACAATTATCACAATTTATAAATAAAAAATGCTTTAATTATGTTTTGTAATTATGTATTTGTTGGTTAATTGAAAGGCTCAAACTTGCTTACTAAATATAATATTAGATTAAATGCACCATTCTATTGAGAAGTAAGTCGCTTATCTTTTTAAAAGAATTTAAGCAAAATTAACTTTAAAATAGACGTTTAGGTCAAATTGTCCTTAAAAATATTAAGGTTGGCTTTACACAAATTATTTGGAATGGAGTTGCTTTTAAAATAATCACTTATTTTTCAAAAACACATAAAACATCTGATTATTTTTTTTTTCAAAAATAAGCTAAAGTAGTTGCATTAAAATGTATAACAAACTAAGATTTGCCGAGACTATATCTAATTGACTTTAAAAAGGTTATACAAGTTTTATAATGTAAAGTTACGTTGTGTTTGGATAAGATATGTTAATAGAGAATTTATATTTTTTTTTTAATTTAAAATGTTTTATAACAATATATTATTTGGATAAAGAATTTTTAAAGAAATTGAAATTTAAAATTTTATTGGAGTAATTTGATTATTTAAAATTAAAAATTTTAAATTTTTGTTTAAAATATAAGAATTTAAAAATTTTCATGTTTTCAAATTTATATTTTGAAATTCATAATTTGGGTTAATTTGGATTTGAGTGGATTTGGTTCAATCAAAACTTGAGTAAATTTGATTGGGTGTTGCTCTATCTACCACTCCAAGTGCTCCTGCACCTTTCTATTATTTTTATTTATTTTAAAAATATTTTACACCTCTCCACTATTTTTTTTTTACTCCAATCCTTACTATATTTGTGATATATTACAAAATATAAAATTTTGAGGAAACTTCAATATTAGAGCTTATACCACTTCCATTTTATAAACTTAAAAGTTAGATGCAAATACAAAATAATAAACATAATAATATTAATAGTAAATAATAATATATTACTATTATTATTATTATTATTATTATTATTATTATTATTATATACTAACTTTATAATGACGAAAGAACTAAATAAATTTCAAATCTTTTACAAATAACCTTTTTTTTATATATTTTACGTATTTAATAATATTTTTATATTGTTTATCTAATAAATTAAATACTTTATTCAAGTTATTTGAGTCAAACATGTCGGTAAGTTAAAACATAATATAATGTTAAAAATTATAGATATTTAATGTAAAAGAAAACACACATACATATAAACATTTTTCTAGAAATTTAGAACAAAATTTTACCATTTATTAAGTAATTTGAAGAAAAAATATATATTGAACAACGAAAATAAAATTGAATAAAACTTATCTAAGGGAATATATTACAAGTTCAAATATGAGCCATGTAAATGCTCGAAGCCATGTAAATGCTCCATTAATGCAGAGAGATAAAGAGAAAGATTGTTGAGGATAGTGGGGAGATGTAAAGTATTTTTGGAATAAAAGAAAATAGTGAGAAAGTGTAGATATTTTTGAAATAAATGAAAATAGTAGAAAGGTGCAGGAGGAGCACTTGGGATGGTAGAGAGAGCAACACCCAATTTGATTTGACTTCACATAATCCTAATTTAATGTTTAGGCATAATTCAACTTAACCCAACTTAACCCAAATTGTCTTAATCTCATATATGTCTAATTCGAGTTGGATCTAACTGAACTTGACTCAACATGGGCTACTTGATTGAACATGATCTTATCTCGACTCAGCTTGACTTGAACTTAGGTTAACTCAACTCCAATGGTGTTGGGTGACTTGATATGATTGAGTCTTAACTAACTTTGCTTAAGCCGACTCTTCGACCTTACTCAACTTGACCAATTTCAAGTTGACTTGACTCAAGCTAGGTCTAGACAAACTCAACTAAACCTACTTTGGTCTGGTCTTGATTGAGCTAGGCCCAACTTGATGTTGTTCAAACTTCTCATGGAAAGAGTATGAGAAAAACAAAAATGAATCTAAGATATCATAAACTCGTAACATAACACAATACAAACCCATTTAATAAAGCCTAAGAAAAAGTTGAAAAGAGTATATCCTACTTAAGACCTTTCATGAATGCCTACTAAAAAAATTATGCCTATCATCTAAGCAAAAAGAAATGAAGAAAAAAAAAGATTAAACAAATAGAAAAGGGTGATCGATCATAAAAAGACATCTCTTGCTTCCAAGTAAGAATGAGAAGAAAGAAAAAGACCAAACAAAGGTTAACAAAAATCAAACTAACCTCTCTCCAACACACAATTTTCAAATTCCATGAAAATATTTTTAGGGGTATTTTACATATTTAATCTTCAAATTCCACTTTTGGATTAAAAATATTTTTAGGGGTAAAGTTAGTTTAGTACAGGACATATTTAATTTTTAATCCAATAAAAAACTTCAAATTTAACCTTTAAATTCCAGTTTTGGATTGAAAATATTTTTAGGGGTAAAGTTAGTTTAGTACAAGACATTTAATATTTAATCCAATAAAAAAATAATTACGTTCTTGATACAAGTTTTAATCCTATTAATTTTATTTGAATTTCATTAATGATTATGGTAATTGAACATTTTTTATCATTAATAAAAAAATGTCATGAATGTTTTTAAAATTTACTACAAAATTTTCACTTTTTTCCTTTTAATTCAAATTGTATTATTTTCCACCCTCTTTTTATTTCACTAAAATTAGTTGTCATAAACATTATAAGTATTTATAGTAATAGACCACTTAGTATCCTTTCCACATTAATCTCACTTTTTATCCTGTGTTTTGCAACGAGTATTTAAATCGCTTAGGAGGATATCTTGCTTTGTATTATAGGTAATGTGGTGTTGTCAGTGGCATTTGATTAAGCTTTTTAGATAAGAAATGTAAGTGCCGTATAAAATGCTTACTGTCATAGTCCAATAAATTACACTTGCAGGACAAAAACTCTCAAATAAAATCCCTAAACACCTACTCGAGTCCAAGTCCAAACAAATTCCATCGATAAAATTATGACACTGAAAACCAGGAAAAAAAACAGCATCTATTGAAAGTATCCTGTACAATGATAATATAATAAAATAAACACTTCAACAAGATATGCCAATTACATGCCCAAGTTGTGTTAGTCATGCCTTCCATCCAAAACCCATGTTATCATCAAGATCACTGTTAAAGAAGGAGCTATCCGCGAACTCATGGCCAATATCCTGAACCATACCTTGCAAATGTAGACTTTGTGGCATATCAGATGTTCTTGGGTTGAATCCATTGTTGCCACCAGCTGCAGAAGAATCACTGTTTGAAGCTGTTTTGAAGCTATTATTCCTTGAAATGGGTCCATTGTTTCCTGGAACATTGACAGAACCTCCACTTAAGGATGGAGCATGGCCCCCAAAACCCAGTGCATTTTTTGCCAGATTCCCATTTGCATTGGGTCCACCAAGAGACTGTGATTGCATTCCTCCATTGTTATTTGACATTTCCTGCACCAGTTGCTGGATCATCTGCTGCTGCTGTAGGGCTTGATTTCCTTGGGATCCCTGTGAATGACTTTGTTGCAGTAAACCATTTCCACTTAATGTACGCTGTTGAAGGAGTTGCTGCTGCTGCTGCTGCTGTGGGGGTAGATGGGGACCTGGGAAACCACCTACAGAGTTTTGCATTGAGCCTGTAATTAAAGAAGGACCAGCTCCTTGCAAAGCAGAAGAGGGACTTGGGTTCGAATTATTGAATGAGGATCCAGGATTGGAGCCAGGGCTAGAATTCATTGAATTTTGCCTCATGAGAAGATTTTGGTAGTTGGTAAGAACTAAATGGGCTGACCCACTCAAAGCACCACGATTAACCATATTATGAGTGCTGTTTATGTGGTTGTTCAATCCAGGATTCATTGCCATCAGCTTATTAAGTGTGTTTCTATCAGTAGGCAGACCATGAACACTTGCCATCTGTTCCATTTCCTGCATCTTTTGCATCTGGAGCTTTGAGGCTGTTGCTAGTCGAGGATAATTTTTTAAACTCTCTGCACGTAAATGTTGGATCAATGTTACAAAGGCTAACGACAAAGTAAAAATATATTTCCAAAAGCCCAAAATTGAATCAGCTTCATACAACAAGAATTTTAAAACTAAACTCTAGGGCAATATAATCATAAAAACCAGAAGGAAATTACCAATTGCCCCAATTTTGTGCTCTTCACAAATATCAATTAGGTCTTTCATGCTGTTGACAACCTCCGATATCTGTCAACCATTGTAGCAGGTAATTAGGATTCAGAAAATACATAGCATAAGAGATGACTAGTTTTCATTATAGTACTCAACACTAATAAAAAATTTTAAATACAATTTTATAGCATACCTGCAAACATCTCACATATCTTTTAGAAAAACCCAAGTCATTAAGTGATTGCAACTCCAAAATTTTAGCAAGCTGGCGTCCCGCTGTCAATACCCTGATGCAAAATAAACATTACTTTAAGCTTGAGTCCAGTCTCATTGTAATTGTTAACTTGAACTAGGCTCACAACTCAACCCAACCCACAAACCAAATCAATAATATATGTAAAACAACTAATATAATTCTCTTACTAATTGAACTAATCCATGTCACAGACTGTTCTAACCAGATACTTTTTAACCAAACATGGCTTGTAAAATGCCCAACTGGAGAGTTAGACAAATAGAAATCAGAATCTCAATTTCTAATCTATATTTAATTTAAGATACCATGAGATGCTCTTAATCTTGAATAGCCTTATTGTAAAAATATGAATGCTTGTGACTTGAACAAACCCTGTGCATATATAAATTGTTAATTTTGTAAAGCATGAGCACCAGAATGCACCAAATATGCCCACTGGAAAATCTCGTACTACAATTAAGATCTTTCGGTTTCCTATTTTATGACTATTGACTTCCGGCAAGAGTTTTTCTCCTCTCATTTTCCACATCGTTCCAAATTGGATTGCCATATTGTATTTAAAAAAGTAAAAATGTTCAATAACCTTTTTTATTGAAGTTGTATTTTTCAGTTAAAAGTAATAACACGAAAAAAGCCTGTATCACCTAATCACTAACGGCATTTGCACCACCACCCCTCTGCCCCAAAGAAAGAAAAAGGAAACATACGGAGAATCCAGTAAATATGAAGAAATATAGTTTGCACCGTATGCTTTCTAGCCATATCACAGTATGCACTATTAGAAGAATAAAACATCAAACAAGCTACGCAGTAAAGAAAAATATATCAACTGAGAAGCATTTACTAAATATACCATACATTAAGGAACAACAATGCATTAACTTACATGTTGCTGTTTGTTTGCAAATCTTGCTGAGAAACCCCATCAGCCCCACTTTCAGCAATTGTACTCTGGCATTTTTGAGCTACCTGAACTAATTGGTTGACCTGAAAAAGTGTAAATCATATGAATTAGCAGCAAAATGAATACCTCAATTATGCCATATGACCAACCTTAAGACAGGTGATCATCTCTTATTCCTCGTCACTTAGAACTTTAAACCTGTCACCTTCAATAAAAGCTTCATTAATGCCCACCGATTTCCTTATCCTAATTTCCATATATTACTACTGTCACCACTCACCAATTTTCATATATGCATGACGTCTTGAGAAATATGATGGAAGAATTCAAGATGTGAGGAGTTAATTATAAAATAAGTATGCACATGCAGACTTTTTTTTATACAAAAATATCAGAAATATGCAAAGTAATCCATTCAAAGGTAGTCTCAACACCCCCAACTGTCTATTAAAACCAGGCAAGAAATGAAGATCTACTTAACCAAAATATTCAACCAAATAGCACCATCGTCTATTCAAAACAAAGAATGACTCCAAAAGTGAAAAGCAGTCTAAACAAAGCAGAATCATACCTGTGGTGCAACCAACCTTCGAGGAATAAGTTCTTCATGCCGCCTTGCACAGAACTCCCAAGATAATATCTGGGCAAATTAACAAGAATTTCTGGAGGTCATTATAAATAAGCTTCAAATAGAAAATACATTAAACTATAAAAACAATTTTGTAACCTTCAAATCTTGAGTGAATATGATGCGAAGTTGGCCTTCACGAACAACGCGAAGCTGCTCATATACACTCTCTTGGACTGCTTTTGCATATTCTAACATCATTGCACCAGAAGGAAATCTTATTTCACGTGGCAAGTCCAGAAACAAAAGTTCATCAATCACTCCACTGCCAAATTTGATTTCATTAAGTCTAGGTAATACTTCATAAGTCGCCTCTGAGAAAATCCAGAATGTAAATATTAGATTATGAGATTTCTATAAGAAAATTAAATAAATAGTATGCTAACCATCTAGCCTACATATACATCCAATGCACAAATTGTGTATCTACCAATGTTGCATTATTGGTTGCATTTAGTTCAGCTAGTTTTGTTACACTCCAAGGTTAAAGCAAAGTAACAATTAAGATTGTGATATCTGGTCACTGGTAAGCACTGACTTCAGTGGGTATTTATAAGCCACAAAATTTAAACAAAATGAAGTACAAATCGAAATTTTACAATGAAATTATATTCTCATAAAAACATGCTACAAAACAACACAAGGACCGCTTAGATTTGGTTTGATAAAGCATATTGTTTAAATTTCACGTTTTCAAAAATATTTACAAGTAGATTTAATTACTAATTCGATCCCTATAACAGCACAATCTTTACAATTTAGTCCCTACACCAAGAATGACTCATTTAATCACTATACAATACTTTTTAAACTCATTTTAGTCCTTACACATTCTTTTTCATCCGTTTTAGTCCCTATAATTCAAGAAAACAGTATTGTACTTTTCCAACCCTAGAAGATATGTAGGGACCAATATCAGATGAAGGGGCAAAATCGTACAGATTGTGCGGTTATAGAGACCAGATGAATAATTTATCATTACAAATATATCCTTTTTCACGAATTGGTGAAAACAGCAAACTCCAATTCATAGTTTCTTACAAAAACCTTTGAAAACAGGAAATAAAGTGACATATTTGTAATAATTTGAGAACAAGAAATAAAAAAAAAAATCTTAAATCATATGGACTCCAATACTTCCTTTTTCATATACTTACCAAATCCCCTTCCAGATTTAGAACCACAAATATCACACTGCCACGCATCCTGAACAAAGAAAAATCCATGTCAATGCATGTACTTATCAAAGATTTAATAGCACTAACAGATAGAAAGGGTAAAATGGTATATACAAAAATAGAAAGCAAAACAAATGAAATTATTTAAAGTATAACTCTGCTTGAGCATCATTCTAAGAGTTGTCAACAATTACATGATAAGTTAATAAAATCTATTAACTTTTTTAGAGAACATTGAATAAATGGTTATCAGAAAATATTAAGACATCACCCTATTTATTTAGCAAGAAATACAATTAAGAATAAATAACAACTGCAAAAAATTTACCATTGCTGCTGGCGGGAAAACACCAAGTGCATGATGCCCAACATTGTTATATAACGACAAGCACCACCGTTTCTTTGCACGATGGGAGTAGTACTCAGCCACAAATTTTCTCCAATACGCAATACTATTATCCTAAAGCAAACGGTAAAGTTCAATAACAGAGTTGTAACAAACATAAACTTCAAAATTAAACAAAGCGTTCAGATATAATAAGTTCCTGAAACAAAAGGAATAACCTTGAAGAATAAACAGATGATATAGTGAGTATATATGTGACACTAAGATAGGCCATCACAGGAAGAAAATAAACAGAACTCACATTCGGCCGTTGCCTTTGATGATAGAGATACTGCATCAATCGACGAGCACAAACCCCACTAACACTATTATCGTATGGACGCTTGACAGCAGAAGAGGGCTGCATCACTTGTTGCTGTAACTGCTGCCTCAATTGCATTTGTTGTTGTTGTTGCTGCTGTTGTTGTTGCAACTGCACTCGCTGTAACTGTGGCATTGACTGAAAGAGTTGTTGTTGTCTCAGTCTCTGCTGTTGTTGAAGTAAAGCCTGTAACTGTGGATTACGACCCTGCAATTGCATGGAATCTTGTCTCTGAAGAATCTGTTGTATAACCTGCTGCTGCTGCATTATATCTTCCTGTTTGATATCCAGTCTAGGTTTTTTGGACAGCTGAGATACATTATTTGGATCATGAATGAAAGATCCAGGGACATGTGCACCCATATGAAGGGTAGACGGACCAGTTTGAGACGCAGGCAACGATGTAGCACTTGAAGCACCCTGCAGCTGCTGCTGCTGATTCTGCTGCAATTGTTGAACATTCTGATCTTGATGAGAGCTCTGCTGTACTACAGAGGAACCATCAATCACTGATGAGCCCGAAATACTAATATTATTTGACGTAAATGACATGGGTGAGGCAGGTAATCGTAAGTATGAGTCCGTGTTAACACTGGCACTTCGCTGTAAATGGGGGCCACCAGAGAGAGCAGAATTTGCATCTGTGACTAAAGAACTAGCTCCAACACTTGGTGCTGAGTTTGCCACACTATTTAGAACTGCATTATTCATATCCCCAGAAACCAGACCCAGGTTTGAATGACCGGCTCCCGAAACCGTGCTGGATGAATTAACAAAAGATGAGCTTAAGTGAGAGTTAACTACACTCTGTGAAAGTCCATCTCTTTGAAAGAAAACTCCAGAATGTGATGATGATGATTGGGTTAACCCTCCCGTCACCCGCGAAGGTGTCATGGGGGGCATACCCCCTTGGTGACTGCTGTCTATGTAGCTCTCCAGAGCCAAGCTTAACTCGTACTTTAAATATTCTCAAAAAGCTCATGAACTTCAAGTAACCACAGATTGTTTGTGAACTACTGGTAGTATTTCTCCTATCTCTTCTTAAATCTTCAAGTTTCACTCTATTTCAAAGCCTTTTACCAAACCCACCAACTCCCGTCCAACCAAATGCACCCAAAACGGTTATTCTTTCTCAACACTGGACAACTTCTGATCTAAATCTAAAACAACAAAGAATAAAAAAGCATATAAATATTCGTTAGTACAAGGAAAACTTCAGCAAAAATAAACACAAGCGGGCGAAAAAAACCCTGGTTTAGAAGCATAAACCCGGAAATGACCAACACCCTTTTCCAATAAAAATCACAACGCAACAATCTCACGCATCAAATCCTAATTCCAACTGTTTTACCTGCTCTCAAGACAGGAATTCGCTTCAAAGAGAAAAATGAGGTAATAGTTGAGACTGTAATAAAACCACTTTATATGCATGCTAATGACTACCTATTTAGATGTCTAAATCCGCTCGCTTTATTTTCGCATCAGAGCTATGACTGTTCACTTTTCCATCTAAAGTGAATCAGAACCCAAATCCGTGTAAAGATCAATATCATAGTGATGAAAACAAAATCTGAAACTCTAAATTCACATATTCAAAAGCCCTAAAACCCAAAATCAAATTCAAAAACATAACAAAGGAACTGAAAAGATGAAACTAGTACCCCAACTCCATTGCTGGCATGCACAATAGTTCACTACCATCAACAAACAACGAAGTAACCAAAATACGGGAACATCGCCCAAACAACAGAAAACGGAAACCTTAAACCTAACACCACAAAAACTAAAAGAAGCAAATAAATTATAATTCTCTATACGAATCTAAAATACAAAACATAAAGGATTAACTTCAAGATCGATCAGTAGCTGAAAAATTGAAAACCCCGAATGAAGCTTTCAAACAGTTCAGTGCCAAAACGAATCGTTTAGAACTACTCACTGTGAAAACCGCGAGCTGAAAAAAAAAGAAAGCAAACGGAAGTGTAATGAATTGAAATCGCAGAGTTTATAACAAAGTTGGAGTGACCCGTAAAACCGGTCACGCGCTATTGTTCACCTGCAGTGGCAGGTCAGTATTGAGACACGCGTCGCGAAAGTGACAGCAGAGATTAGTCGGTGATACATCGCAGCCACTTCAATACAATTGCTGACGTGGCTGATTTTGATTGGAAAGCAGTTTTTAACATAAAAGAAACTATGTGTAGGGAATTTTCTCTCAACATCCGTACGTTTAGTTGTAATTGGAGTGTAAAAGTCGAACAGTGTCTTATCTTGTACACTACTTGTTTACACAATTTTCCGAGGCATTTTCTTTTTAATTTCAGCTAGAAATCATTTATATTTAAATTTATTTGCAATATAAAAATGTTATTAATTATGATGAACAAATATTTTAATTTAAATCATGTATTCGTGTTTGATATAATTTTTTTTTTATATTTTACTGATATTATTTAGATTATGCAATAATATTTTTATGATATTAATAATTTATAATTTTTTATTTCACAACTTCAATATATAATATATATAATATTTTAATTTTGATTTCATATAATAATAATCATATATTTATTGAGTTTTTAAGAATTATTGTAAACTTTTTAATATGAATACCCCACATATTGTATTATATATCCAATACACGTATCATAGATTAATAATGATAGAATAAATTGTGTGACTTATTTATTTTTAAATTTTTAAATAGATAATTGAGATTACTTAGGAAAATAATTATATGTTAGATTTCCTTTTAATAATTTATATATTTTGTTATCATTTCCAATTGGATAATCTACTAATCTAATTCATAGAAAATTATTAATAGATCTATTTTTTTTACTTTTACTAGAGATCAGGATAGATGGACTCTCTCTAAAACATCTTATATTAATGAGATTATTACTTAATTAATTAGTCAAAAGAATTCAAATTATTCTATTTTTTTATATTAGCTGATCAATTAGGAACATTTTCTTTTAAAAATATTTTATTTTTTTCAATCATGTGAGAATTAATTAATTCTCATTTATCTGCATTCTTCTATCTGAAGTGGAAAATAATGTTTGTATTATTCAGTTGCAAAATTTATTTTGTACAATACAGAAAGTTATGTTTTTTTATTACACTGAATTTCGGATATGAATTTAAATAGTTCTAATGAACCAATATTAAATTTTGAATATAACTAATCAACCATATATCGTAGTATTGAAAAATACATATTTTTTAATAGGCTTAAATACCTATTTAGTACCCAAGTTGGTAGGTTAATTTTCGTTTGGTACCCGGTTTTAAAAGTGATTTAATTTAGTCCCCAAGTTATTGAATTTGCTTTTAATAAGTCCCTTTCGTTAAGTACCATGTTACGGCGTTATATGATCAGTGATCTGTCAACTGAATTATGTGTCGTGGCAAATACAGTTTTTTTAGCAATGAAATATATGAAAATATTTTGTAAAATGGGAAAATAAAAAACAATATTAACCTATTAAGGTGTAAGCAACTTACCTGACCTTAAGTGAAGGATCTAAAGTGGAGGAGGTGTGCTGAGGTGATCTCCAATGAGCTGAAGTACCTATTGTGGAGGAGGTAATATGAAGCAGGTGAGGTGATATTTCTCATTTTCCATAAGCTCTTCTTTGTAACACATTCTGAAAATGCTTGTTTTCGAAGATTGATTTTGGGTGCCCTAAGCTGGGTATTTGGGATTAGGGTTGTTTTGTAGGTCTGGACGAAGCATTATTGCATCCTTCCTCCACCCAATGTCAATGAATCAGTGTTCGTCTTGCTCATGGGGGACCTCGCGTGGTGGTTCATCAAGAGGAATGGGTGGCAGCCATATGTGCTATTGTGGAGAGGTTGCCATATTAAGAGTGGCAAAAACTGCTAAGAATGAGGGCAGATATTTTTGGGGCTGCCCTAATTACAAGGTAACATTCCTTGGTTGTGTTTTTATTGATTTTAGGGTGGATTACTTTGGTGTATCCTGACATCGTTTTGGTTGGATGTTTGGAACAGCGTACTCGAAACCAAGAAGTGCTAGGCTGTGATTACTTCAAATGGCGCAATGATGATAATATGGATGAAAGGGATAGCACAATTGGATGGCAAAGGAGAAAGATTCTTAATTTAGAAAAATCAATTTTAGTTTATCAGAAAAGGGAGAAGGTGTATTTGGGGTTTTTATGTTTCATGGGGTTTATGAACATCATGTTTGTATGTCTTTTGTTTTAATGTAGAATATTATTGTAATGAAAAAGTTATATTTAATGAAGAAGAAGTTGTTATTGGTACATAGTGTTTGTTGTTATTATGAGATTGTATTCAGTGATGTTGTGATAGGTGATTGTTGTTGGTTAAATATGAAACTTCATAGACACTTTGCAAAAANAGATTGGAAGTTAANGTAAATGGAACTGCAGTGGCAATAACAAATGGAACTGCAGTAGGGAATTCTGCATTAGTCAATTCTGCAGTACCCAATTCTGCAGTACAGGACAACTTCAATAAACTAGTACAAAGGATTAAACTAGACTGGAATTTGCTGGAACTAAAAATCAACTTGGAAGTTCCAAAAAATGATCAAATAAGATGGTTTCACATGCTAAATTGCATATAAATGCATGTGACCTGAACTGGACTGTTATAGCAGTTTCAAAACAACAATTAAGACTTGATTAAAGTAGAAATTATGTTAGAATCATAGTTACATGAAAATTGACACATAACCTCTCCATTCTGTCATATAGAACATCATTCAGACCATCAAAGCTTAGAATCAAGGTCAAATGGATGAAATGGAAAGCATAAATAAAATTCTGCAGCAGAATTGCAGAGGTGAATTGACAGCACAATTAGATAGCAATTTCATATATTGNTCTTCCAAAATACATCACAAACTTGTAGCTGGTAAATACATCACAGACTTCCAAGTACATATTGAAAATACATATAAATGACAGTTTCAAGTTCTTAAACGATAAAGTAAATATTCAAAATACATATTCCTTGAGTCATACATATCCAAAATGCAATAGATTTGTGACCAATATCTAAACTGGTCTTGAAGTGTCATCATGAGTAATTTGACTTCCTTGAGTGGCAGGTGGGGTAGGTTGGTGGTCTTCTTGTTGAGTTCCTTGAGTGGCATCTTGTGCAGGTTGTTGGTCTTGTTCACTTCCTTGAGTTCCTTGAGTTCCTTGATCGGGTTGATGTTGACTTGCTTGAGGGCAATTAGTTCTTCTATGTCCTAATTGCCTACAAATGCCACATCTCTTTGGGATTCCAGCTTGTCCAAGTTGAGTGTCATCCCTCATTTGCTCCCAACTTTCGAGTCTTCTTTTTTTTCTTGGTCTACCTGGCAAGATCCTATTAGGAGGAGGCAAAATATCTGGATAGGCTGTTCTTTGCCATAGGTCAGGTCCATTGACAGGGAAGATTATTGGATTATAAGTTTCTTCATAAGTGGTGGTCCTAAACCAATTTGGTATGAAGTCTTCTGGAGTGAGGTTTAAAAACCTCATAGCTGTGAGTGCATGGCAGCAAGCTATCCCTGTGAGAAGCCACTTCCTGCAGCTACAATCTCTTTTGTCTACATCAACCACATACTTTTCTGAAATATTTGAGGTATGCCTGATCTCAAATACTTGGAGCCCTGACCAACCGCGAAAGAAGCAAAGAACTTTAGAACAACAAGCAAAACAGTTTGAAATCATGTGTGTA
>NC_028351.1:36477983-36501346 GCF_000741045.1 Vigna radiata var. radiata
GCAACTTTGACTTCCTACTTCCACTTCCTGTACCACCAATCACCATCTCATCTTCACTATCAACATCCTCCTCTTCGACTTCTTCATCTGCATTCACAAAAACATCCACCAAATCATCTTCACTATCATCATCACCACCAACTACATCTTCAACATCTTCACTANCATCATCAGCTTCTTCACCACCAACTTCAACTTCTTCACCATCATCANCTTTACCATCTTCTCCACCATCCTCCTCGACAATTTGTTCACCAACAACTACATCTTCCCCTACCCCACAACCAACTTCAGTTTCTTCACCACCAACTTCAACTTCTTCACCACCATCACCTTTACCATCTTCAACTTCTTCACCACCATCACCTTTACCATCTTCAACTTCTTCACCACCATCACCTTTACCATCTTCAACTTCTTCCCCTACACCACTACCAACATCAGCTTCTTCTACCTCAACACCTTCTTTTTCACTCACTTCTCTATCTTTACCTATTTCTTCACCATGCTTACCAACATCATTTTCCAACTCAAGAATATAATCAGGATCCGACACCCTGTGAACCACAAACAAATGAGCTGACCCCTTCAATAACGCAATGTTCACCACATGCATTGCTCCCTTATCATCACTTAACAACTCCAACCTTTCTTCTAATACAGGACCACCCAGGGAATACCACAACTCCTTAACATTTCTATATCCCATCTCCTTCAGTATGGCCAAGATTTCAAAATAACTCCATCTATCTNTGTNTATGACCAAGGTACTTGTCTGACCTCCATGGTATTTGAATGACCCATCATTCCAAAACTTTCCCCCATGGTGAAACACCACCTCTACACCACAGTTTGACATTTTCTATTATTCTCAACTATTTTTAAGCCTACACACAAAAGTAATTGTCATACTACATTCATTGTAAACATGCCACGTTACTGATAAGTATTACACGTGTAGGCAAACAAAATTTAACTTTATCACAAGCAATAACTCTTTCACCTACACCCACAACCCACAACATTCCATTTTGTCTTAAAAGCTTAAATGCATGTGCATGACCCACACCTTAAAAAAAACCACACATTCCACAAAACAAAAGACAAAATAGTACTTCCTAAGGGGACCAAACCATACAAACAGTAACCACAACAAAATAGAAAACATTAAACAAAGGGAACAGTCCAAAAAGAAAGCATTTAACGATACACATGACACACAAAAGGGGGACCACAACACAACACAGTAGGGGACAGAAAAAGAAGTAAACAATGCGCACCTTTTCGCCCTTTTTGCTTCGAACAAATACCACTCTCAAACCTTTTCCCTCAAAAGTAGCCTTCACGAACCCTATTCGCTCCACACTCTGGATCGAGAACGCTGGAAATCGAGAACGCTGGAACCCTCTACTCGAACCTTCCACAATCACACTTTCTGATAAAACACCCAAATGTAAAAAACCCCAAATTCCAATTCATAAAAACCCTAATTTTAAAAAACCACAATTTCTGATACACACGTCAATAATTGGGTTATTCGTTGTCTGCCACGTTCAATAAAATGGGCCACCTCTTTGCCACGACACATAATTCAGTTGACAGATCACTGATCATATAACGCCGTAACATGGTACTTAACGGAAGGGACTTATTAAAAGCAAATTCAATAACTTGGGGACTAAATTAAATCACTTTTAAAACCGGGTACCAAACGGAAATTAACCTACCAACTTGGGTACTAAATAAGTATTTAAGCCTTTTTAATATAACTAAACATCAATTTAAATTGAATAAATTAAGATGGAATAAACTAATTAAAAACTTAAGCAAATATTAAGGTGAAATGACACACACGTGGCAGTGGATGAGGACAAGTTTCATTATTTCATCCTTATTCTTAAAGCAAAATTTAATATTTATTTCTAAAGTAAAATTTTATACACATCATCGTTTCCATCCTCGTTACCTTTGCAGCTTCTTCATTTCATTAACGTGTTTTTACCGTCAAACGTTCTTCCTCTTTCTCATTCAATTTTATCTTCGTTTTCTCATCCTTTTCAAAATCTAATTGCACCATGATGAAAATGAGAAGTTAAGGAATATATTGAATCAATCAGATTTCAAAATAAAGTAAGTTTTTATATACCCTATAAAATCACTCTTCTCTAATTTCTTTTTTAGTGATCAATCTTAGTAGAGTTAGTTGAAAAAAATATTCCTCTCAACTTGATTTACTATAAATTGAGTTTTTAACATAGCATAAGCACGACTGTTGCACAAATGTAAAAAGAGGCAAAACATTAAAATCTAATTTAAATCTAAGGATAAAAATGTAATTTTAATTTTTTAGCAGGTAGCAGGTACCCACAAGTATGGATAATGTAAGAATCGAATATGACCTGTTAACGATCGGGTATTAAATTACTCGTTACCCGCGGGTACCAACTATTCACAACGGATTTTATCTGTAAATACCCGTGGGCGCAAGTTTTTGTCATCCCTAACTTTGATCATGAGGAACAAGTCCTTGAGATTTCCTGAACTTCGTCAAGTTGGATGACCCTAATCATGACTTATTTGACCTCGATTGACCTCTTTATTGACCAAGTAGAAGCAAAACACATACGACGACATACAATATTTTATACCTTACAAACCGAGAAATTTTCAGAAGAGGCTTCACTGGCCCTCTACTCAAATGTCTTGACCGAGAGCGAGCTCAATATGTATTGGCCGAGATACATCATGCCATATGCAGTATGCATTTTGTGGCTCGATGCATGGTCAAAAGAATACTAAAAAAATTGTACTATTGGCCCACTCTAAGAAGGGATGCCCATGAGTACATTACAAAATGTCAGGAATGCCAACAATTTAGTCCATTGCACCGAGTTCCTCCTAAGAATCTACACATAATAACCTCACCTTGGTCATTAGCCATATGGAAGATTGACATAACTTTTCCCTTGGCAAAGCGAATGGTAAAATTTCTCATTGTAGTCATACACTATTTTACTAAGTGGATAGAAGTGGAACCACTTGCTACCATCTTAGCTCAATAAGTGCAAAAGTTTTATTGGAGAAATGTTATTTGTTGTCATGGACTACCATATTCCACAATCACTAATAAAGGTTTGACAAATCATCAATGTTGGTTTTGAACGATTCCTCAACAAACTTGGCATAAAACACAGGCTCTAATCAGTGGAGCACCCCAAATCAAACAGGCAAGTCGAAGCCGCCAACAAAGTCATCCTTACTGAGCTAAAAAAGAAGTTGGGAAAAGTCAAAGGGCTTTTGGCCTAGGAGATACCAGCCATAGGGCATTAAGTCATGATACTAGTAGAGCTCGGTGATACTTCTTATAAGCAACAACATTTTAACGAAGCACACAATGATGAAAACCTCTCAGCTGAACTATATCTCATACACAAGATGTGAGAAGAAACCCACGTGAGAAAAGTGATAGTAAAAAAAAGAGTAGCTTGGCGCCACAATACCCGAGTTCGAGAGAGGTCCTTCAGAAAAGGATATCTAGTCCATAGAATGCTCAACAATTCTCGCAGAATTGAAGATAAACTTTTCCCTAATTGGGAAGGTCCCTTCTACATCTCCAAAATGATGCCTATAAGTTAGAGAAGCTTGAAGGAAAGCTCATTCCAAGACCATGGAACGCCACACATTTAAAAGCATATTACAACTAAATGTCTTATGGTTATGTGAGCCTTTTTCCTTTCATATTTACTTTTCTTTTAACTTTAAAGATGTATTATGAGGACGTGTGTACTCTTTTTCCTTCAACAGAATTTTTTTCCTTAAGTTGGGTTTTGTTGGGCAAGATTTTAATGAGGGACACCTTAATCTCTAATAAAAATCCTCATTTTTTATTCATATTAATGTTTATTAACATTCCATAAAAGATTAGGGAGATAACATCAGAGTTACTAGATTGTAACATAAGAAAAGACCATGGAGTTGACACTCAAGTTACTAAATTGTTACGTGAAAAAAGATTATGGAGTTGGCTCTCAAGTTACTAGATTGTAACATGAAGAAAAAGCATGAAGTTCACACTCAACTTACTATATTGTAACTTGAGAAAAGACCGCAAAGTTGGCACTCGAGTTACTAGATTGTAACATGAGAAAAGACTAGGGAGTTAGCACCCAAGTTACTAGATTGTAACATGAAAAAAGACCTCAAAGCAAGGCACAAAAGGCCCTCAAAGCAAGACAAGTCATCAAGTCAATCAAACAAAGAAAACACCAAGTTAATTGAACACTAGGTCGGGTACAAGATGAACTCAACATTTCAATATATAAGTACAAAAACAAAAGCAACTCCGCATTACAAGATGGACGCATAAAACTTTCTCTGTGTTTTTTTTTCTTTTCCGGTGTTGGTTGGTCCTCCTTCTTATCCTCTCCAACTTTGGTAGTTGGTGTCTTACATAGCACGAAAAAGTTTCCTTGGTTGAAGCACCAACATCATCACCCACCTGAAATTTAACAATAATTAACATAGTATACAACCATTCATATTATCACCAAAAATCACTGACTATATGATAACATATAAAAAAAGAGGTAGAGTTCCATAATACCAAGAGTTTTGCAAAACAACGACAAGGAAGAGAATGAGAGAATGATGAACCTAAAGGGAGAAAGACAATCTGGAGAGAACACGAAATAAGAGTATTTTTGGAATCATGAAAAACTGAACCCTCAATCCATTTCCACGTCAACTTTTTATTAAAATAAATTAATTCAAACGAGCCAATGAAATCATGACACATTACGTTATAAAAAAGTTGCCAAAAATTAATTATTAATATATCGGGATCCTATCACAAAAGTAGCAAACTAACATTATTAGTTAAAATAATTTTTAGAGAATAATTATGATTTTTTTTTCGTTTCACTTTTAAAATCTAAACAAAAGACATTATACACTTTAAAATTCAAATGATTATTAATCCAATCCCTTTTATTGGTCTTTCCTTCAATAAAGAGAAAATAAAAGGTAAAATTAAACAAATACAAATGTGATCCTTTTATTTGCCATCCTCTGTAACTGAATAGTTTTATTTATTGACTGCAGAAATGTTGTGAATGTAATAGAAGCTTTGCAAATTTTATATACTTACAGACTAAACAAGAAAAAATCTCTTTCACTCTCATCCCATCCCCTTCAATTAAAACTCCTTTTACTTGAATAGCAGACCTTACATTTTTAATTTAGAGTCAATTTCTTTTGTCCCGAATTAGACTTAATATCACTTGGCTTCATTTTTCCCGTAACGGTCTCACATTCCTGTCATAACGTATTTGAAACACTTCCGAGCCTTATACATGATCCAGTTTGAGAACTTCAGCAAGACATCATGATTTGTATTAGCAGGTGACAGTGCTGTCAGTGGTATTTTATTAAGTTTGAGACAAAAAATGTAAGTGCCGTATAAAAAGCTTACTGCTCTTTTCAATAGTCCAATACACTTGCAGGACAAAGACATCAAATAAAACCCTAAAACACCTAACGGATTCCAAGTCCAATCGAAATCAATGAAAAGAAAATGACAGGAAAATCAAGAGAAAAAAACCGCATCTACTAAAAGTATCCTGTACAAAACTAAAACACTTCAACAAAAGATATGCCAATTACACGACCCAGTTGTGTTAGTCATGCCTTCCAGCCAAAACCCATTTCATCATCAAGATCACTGTTAAAGAAAGGGTTATCCGCGAACTCATGGCCAATGTCTTGAACCACATCTTGCAAATGTAGACTTTGCGGCATATCAGATGTTCTTGGGTTGAATCCACTGTTGCCAGCAGCGGCAGAAGAATCACTGTTCGAAGCTGTTTTGAAGCTATTATTCCTCGAAATGGGTCCATTGTTTCGTTGAACATTGGCAGAACCTCCGCTTCCGGATGGAGTATTGCCCCCAAAACCCATTGCATTCTTTGCCATATTCCCATTTGCATTGGGTCCACCAAGAGGCTGGGATTGCATTCCCCCATTGTTATTTGACACTTCCTTCACTAGTTGGTGGATCATCTGCTGCTGCTGCTGTAGAGCTTGATTTCCTTGGGACCCCGGTGAATGATTTTGTTGCAGTAAACCATTTGCGCTTAATGTGCGCTGTTGGAGGAGTTGCGGCAGCGGCAGCTGCTGCAGGGTTTGATGGGAACCTGGGAAGCCACCTACAGGCGAGTTTTGCATTGGGCCTGGAACTAAAGAAGGACCAGCTCCTTGCAAAGCAGAAGAGGGACTTGGGTTAGAATTATTGAATGAGGATCCTTCGCGCTGAAGGGAGCCAGGGCTAGAATTCATTGAATTTTGCCTTATGAGAAGATTTTGGTAGTTGGTGGCAAGTGCTGAATGGGCTGACCCACTCAAAGCACCACGATTAACCACATTTTGACCGTTGTTTATCTGGTTGTTCAATCCAGAATTCATTGCCATCAGCTTATTGAGCGTGTTTCTATCAGTTGGCAGACCATGAACATTTGCCAGCTGCTCCATTTCCTGCATCTTTTGCATCTGGAGCTTTGAGGCATTTGTTAGTAGAGGATAACTTTTCAAACTCTCTGCAGGTTAATGTTGGACCTATGTTACGAAGGCCAGTGGCAAAGTAAAAGTATAATTCCAAAAGCCAAAACTTAAAACAGCTTCGTACAACTATAATAATTGAAAATAGAACACAGAAGGGTAATATCGACATAAAAACAACACGCAAATTACCTATTGCCCCAACGTTTTGCTCGCCACAGATATCTATTAGGTCTTTCATGCTGTTGACAACCTCCGCAATCTGTCAACCATTGTAGCAGGTAAATAAGGGTTGAGAAAAGACAGCATAACAAATGTGTGGTTTTCTCTACAGTGCTCAAGCTGTACAGAAATTTTGAATAGCATACCTGCAAACATCTCACATATCTTTTAGAAAAACCCAAGTCATTAAGCGATTGCAACTCCAACATCTTTGCAAGCTGGCGCCCCGTTGTCAACACCCTGATGCAAATAAACATTATTTTAAGCTTTGAAGCTTGAGTTCAGTCTCATTGTAATTGTTAACTAGATGTTACATAAACTGTTCTAACCAGCAGATACTTTTAACCAAGCACGGCTTATTAAATGCCCAACTAGAGAGTTTGGTTGACAAAAGGGAAATAGATTCTCAATTTCTAATCTATATTTAAAATGCCATTAGAAGCTCTTAATCTTGAATAAACACAATGTAAAAATATGAATGCCAGACTTAGGATCTCTGTATATAAAAAAAAAATGTTATTTATGTGATGCAGGGCACCAGAACACAACCAAAATGCCAACGGGGAAAATCTTATACCGTAAGATCTTTCTGTTTCCAATTTATGGTTATTGACTTCCTACTGTATTTTTTTCTTCTCATTTTTCCCATGGTTATACATTTGGATTGCAATTCAGTAAGTCCAATAAAAATGAAGAAACATAGTTTGCACCAAGTTGTTCATCCATCTATCAACCAAACTCAAGTATGCACCATTCAAAGAATACAACATCGCACAAGTGTGCAGTGAAGAGAAATACAGACTGAGAAGGATTTGCTTAAAACACCAAACATTAAGGAACAACAATGCATTAACTTACACGTTGCTTTTTGTTTGCAACTCTTGTTGAGAAACCCCATCTGCCCCACTTTCAGCAATTGTACTCTGGCACTTTTGAGCTACATGTACTAACTGGTTGACCTGCAAATTTGCGAATCATATGAATTACAGCCAAATCAATACCTCTATATTGCCATCCAATCAACCTTCAGAAAGGTGAGCAATTTTTAAACCTTGCCACTGGGGCATTTAAACCTTTCAACTTTAATTTCCTTGATCTCCCTTTCATGAAATTAGAAGGGAAGTTTCATTGACACCTATCAATTTCCCTAACCAAATTTCAACTTACTATAGTCAAGTTCACCAAATTGCACTTCGGCATTCAGTCCTGACGAATATAATGGAAGAATTCAAGCATGTAAAGAGTTAATTATGCAACAAGCATGCATAAGCAGAAGTTTTTGTGCAGAAAAATTCTGAACATGCAAAGTAGACCACTTTAGGGAAGTCCCAAAACTCCCAACTACCAATCAAACCAAGCAACAAATGACGATCTACATAACAAATATTCTACCAAATAGCATCATCATCTATTAAAAACAACGAATGACTGCAAAAGTGAAAAGCATTCTAAAGGAAGCAGAAACACACCTGTGGTGCAACCAACCTTCGGGGAAGAAGTTCTTCATGTCGCCTTGCACAGAACTCCCAAGATAATATCTGTCCAAATTAAGAAGAATTTCAGACCATTATTATTAAAAAAAAAAAAAAAAAAAAAAAAAGATTCAAATAGAAAATATACTAGCATATAATAGCAATTTTGTAACCTTTAAATCTTGACTGAATATGATGCGAAGTTGACCTTCGCGAACAACTCGAAGCTGCTCATATACACTCTCTTGAACTGCTTTTGCATATTCTAACATCATTGCACCAGAAGAAAATCTTATTTCACGTGGCAAATCCAGAAACAACAGTTCATCAATGACTCCGCCACCAAATTTGATTTCATTAAGTCTAGGTAATACTTCATAAGTTGCCTCTGTGACAAAATCCATAATGGACATATTAGATTATAAGATTTACATCAGAAATTAAAAGAAATAGCGAGCTAATTATCTAGCTTACAGGTACATGCAATGCACAAATTCTGTATCTGCCACTATTGCACGCTAAGAGATGACACCAACCAATTAAAGGCTACAGTTAGTTCAGTTTATTTTTTCTGACTTGAAGGTTAAACCTAAGTAACAACAATCAAGAATGTGATCACAGGCCACTGGTCATTTGGTCAGCATTGACTACAGTAGCAAAATTAAACAAGCAAAATACAAAATGGAATTTTTTAACGACACTAAATTTCCATATTAACTTACTATAGAATCACAACACAATGGACAGTTTTGTTGGTTTGGTTTATAAAGCAGTTTGTTTTCCATTTGTTTTCAAAATCTTTACAGTTTAGTTCCTCTTAGTCCCTATAATTCTGCACAACAGAACTGTAATTTTTCAAAAGATGTGCAGTGGTTAAATTGAGTAGTTGCTAAATGTAGGGGCTAACTCATAAAGATTGGGGGGCTATAAAGACCAATTGAATATTTAATCATTACAAATATGTCATTTTTTTCACTGTTTTCTGCTTTCCGAAAGTTGTATAGGAAATTAGGAAAACAACAAAACTCCAATCTATAGTTTCTTCCATAAATCTGGGAAACAGGAAATAAAGTGACACTTCTGTGATTAATGATGAGAACAGGAATAAATGAATAAAAACTCCAGCCATACAGGCTACAATATTTCCTTTTTGAAATACTTACCAAATCCCCTTCCAGATTTACAACCACATATGTCACATTGCCATGCATCCTGAACAAAGAAAAAATCCATATCAATGTATGCACTAATCAAAGATGCAATAGAACTACCAGATTAAAAGGGAAAAATGGCATAGACCTAAAATAAAAAAGAAAACAAATGCAATAATTTGAAATATAACTCTGAGTTGGCAAATTGGCAGCATTCTTTGAGTTGTCAACAATTACATTATCACGTGATACATTTAATTAAAAGTTTGAATGGAATATTTTATAAATGACTATCAGCAAATTAAGGCATCGCCCCCATTTATTATGCAAGCAAGACATAGTAGTCAAGGATAAATAAAAAGTGCAAAGATTTACCGTAGCTGCTTGGGGGAAAACACCAAGCGCATGATGGCCGACATTGTTATACAACGACAAGCACCACCGTTTCCTTGCACGAGGAGAGTAATATTCAGCCACAAATTTTCTCCAATAAGCAATACTATTATCCTGAAAAAAAACAGAAAAAATTCAAACTAGAGTAATAACTAATGTAGAAATTCAAAAATACCCAAAGCATAAAACAATGTGCTCACATATAATTAAGCTCCTGAAAGAAAAAGGAATAAACTTTATAAAGAAAGCAAAAACTAGACGGATGATGTAATGTATATAGATTTGACACTATGATAGGTCATCACATGCAGCAAATAAGAAACTCACATTTGGCCGTTGCCTTTGATGATAGAGATATTGCATCAGTCGACGAGCACAAACCCCACTGACACCATTGTCACATGGGCGCTTGACAGAAGAAGAGGGCTGCATCACTTGCTGCTGTAATTGCTGTCTATATTGCATTTGTTGTTGTTGTTGTAGTTGCTGTTGTTGCTGCAAGTGCACACGCTGTAATTGGGGCATTGACTGAAAGATTTGTTGTTGTCTCAGTCTCTGCTGTTGTTGAAATAAAGCCTGTAACTGCGGATTACGACCCTGCAATTGCATGGAATCTTGTCTTTGAAGAATCTGTTGCATGACCTGCTGCTGCTGCTGCATTATATCTTCCTGCTTGATATCCAACCTAGGTTTTTTGGACAGCTGAGATACATTATTTGGATCATGAATGAAAGATCCAGGGACATGCGCACCCATATGAAGGGAAGACGGACCAGATTGAGACGCAGGCAACGATGTAGCACTTGCAGCACCCTGCAGCTGCTGCTGATTCTGCTGCAATTGTTGAACATTATGATCTTGATGAGAGCTCTGCTGTGCTACAGAGGAACCATCGATCACTGATGAGCCTGAAATACTAATATTGTTTGACGTAAATGACATGGGTGAGGCAGGTAATCGTAAGTATGAGTCCGTATTAACACTGGCACTTCGCTGCAAATGGGGGCCACCAGAGAGACCAGAATTTGCATCAGTGACTAAAGAACTAGCTCCAACACTTGGTGCTGAGTTTGCCACACTGTTCAAACCTACATTATTCATATCACCAGAAACCGGACCCAGGTTTGTTCGACGGGCTCCAGTAACTGTGCTAGATGAGTTAACAATAGATGAACTTAAGCGAGTGTTAACTACACTCTGTGACTGCCCATCTCCTTGAAAGAAAATTCCAGAATGTGAAGATGATTGGGTTAACCCTCCTGTCACCCGCGAAGGTGTCATGGAGGTCATCCCCCCTTGGTGACTGCAATCTGGGTAGCTCTCCAGAGCCAAGCCTACTGGTATTTAAAATAGTCTAAAATAGCTCTTGTACTCTACGTAACCGACAGATTACGTGTGAACCCCTGATAGTATTCCAAAACCTTTTACCAAACCAAATAACTCCGGTTCCACCAAATGCATCCAGAATTGTTCTTCCTTCTGAACACTGGACAATTGCTGTTTTAAATCTAACAACAAAGAAAAGAACACATGCATATTCATTAGTACAAGGAAAACTCCAGCTAAATCAAATGAAAACAACCAAACAAGACCTGGCATGAATTTTAGAACATGCCCGAAAATTGACCAACACCCTTTTTCAGAAAGAAAAATCACAAACCAATAATCCCACAAACAAATCCTTTTTCTAACCGCTTTACGTGCTCTTAAGAGAGGAATTCGCTTCGAAGAAAAAGTAAGGTAACAGTTAAAAATAGAAAGATGTCTAAATCCTCTAGCTTTATTTTCTCATCAGAGCTATATGAGTATTCACTTTTCCACCTAAAATCAATCAGAACCCAAAGCCATCAAAAGATCAATATCGTAATGATAAAATAAAATCCTATACTCTAAATTCACATAATCAAAAGCCCTAAAACCCCAAATCAAATTCAAAAACATAACAAAGGAACCAAAAAGAACAAACTAGAACCCCAATTCCATTCCTGGCAGGCACAATAATTCACAACCATCAAGAAACTGCGGAGTGACCAAAATAAGAGAATGTCTCCCAAACAATAGAAAACGCAAACCTCAAACCTAACACCACAAAAATCAAAAATGAAAATAGCAAATAATTTATAATTCTCTACACGAATTTAAAAGACAAACAGAAAGGTTCACTCCAAGATCGATCAGTAACTGAAAAATTGAAAAACACCAATGAAGCTTTCAGAACAGCTCAGTGCAAAAACGAATCGTTCGGAACTACTCACAGCGAAACCGCTAGCTGAAAAAAAGAAAGCCAACGGAAGCGCAGTGAATTGGAATCGCAGAGAATAAGAAAAGAAATAAAAAATAACGATGTGAATATCGGAGAGAGAAGAGTTTATAACAATGTGGAAATGACCGGTGAACCGATCACGCGCTATCTTTCACCTGCAGTGGCAGGTCACACGATTCAGACACGTGTCAAGAAAGTGACTGTGGTGATAGTCGGTGATAAATCCGCAGCCGCTTCAAGACCATATTGCTGACATGGCGAGTTTCAATTGGAGGAGAGACTTTGGCATGAGAGAACCTGTGTGTAGGTTATTTCACTTACCATCCGTTGTTTAGTTTTTGTAATTTGGAGTCTAAAAGTCATTTAGTGTCTTATCTTTAATGGTGTTTATCATAATCCATTGGATTTAAAAAAAAAATTAAACAGATTAATTTCCATGTATTTTAATTTCTTTAAATTTTTTTCAAAATAAAATTTAAATCTCAAAAAAAAAACTCATGAATTTGTTCAGTTTAGATTTAATGCAGTACATGTACACATTCAAAAATTTATTTTGAAAAAATATATATAATTTTATTAAAAATAATAACGTAACCATATCAGATTCCTCGGACATCTTTATCGCAATCGAATTTTCAGCTAACTAACTTTTATATAAAAAAAATTCAAATATAACAATTAAAAATATTAATAGTTTTATTTAAATATATTGGATTTTTAAATCTTATCTATCAAATCCCCAACAGTCAATTTAATTGGTTTTTGATTCAATCGGATGTGATTATGCTGAAAATTAAATTAAATTGATTCAATTTGGACTATTATGAACACTCAATATGACATTCATATTATAAGATGTACTTTAAAGTAAAATTTTCATTTATTTAAACCAAATATTATATTTTACCTGGAAGATATTGCTATAGAAGTACTTATAGTAGTCTGAAGTGACAGTTTACGCCAGTCACATAGTATCAGGTCACCTGTAGTGGGCGGTCACATGTTCATTTGGAGTTTAACGGATCACAACGCAACCGTTTATAAACGTGGTTGATGATGGGGCAGCTTTTCATCGGGAAGCTCTCTCCCATATTAAGAGAAACTGTGTGTAGGTGATTATCGCTCCGAAATGAATTTGGTTCTAAAATTTCAGGGGGAAATTGAATTTCAACAATTGCTTTTTCTCTTATAAAAAAAACAGGACTATACTAAATAAATATATTGAATTATTACTTAAATAAAAAAATAAAAAAACTTTATCTTAACTAATTTGTGTGCTTTTGCTGAGTACTGGTACTTCACATCAAACTTTTTTAATTGAACTATTTTTTATATTATAATCTAATAATTTAATTATAATACATAAATAATGTGTATTTTTTTTCATTCGTACCTAATCATGAATTAATATATGTTTAAAGTTATTTTTTTTATATAAAATAATTACTATAATCTATCTTCTGACCAAGTCAACTAAATTAATATCAAATGTACTATCAATTGCAACTTCACTACCCACTCATTAACTAAAGACATGAGTGTGGTTGAGCTGCTTGTATCAACAATCGGTTTATAATAAATATTTTAAAGTTATGTGAATCATAATTTCTAATTAGTGGATTATATTATAAAATAAGCACTGAGAAAACGTGAAATTAGATTAAAATCAAATATTTTTAAAATATAGTATTGTCATCTCACTACCAAAACATGAATTAACTTCTAACGTTATTCTTATATATTTTAATTACTGTATAAATTTAATAAATCTGGCTTTGATTTAAGATTCAAATTTTCCCTAACAATAGAAAAGCTGTATATTAGAAGACTGGTTTTCATTTTAAAAACATTATTTTAAACTAATATAAGTATTTCAATATTACACTCTAAATAAATAAAATATTAAAAATGGTTTTAAAAACCATTCAATTATTTTAATGAGTAATAAAGATATGAATTAAAATAGTCAAGTTTAATATTTTTAGAGGTCATTCTTTAACTGGAAATGATTTGGAAACTTTATTTCATATATATTTTTAATCACTTTTTTTTATATAATTCTAAACACAAAAAACTAATGTAATTAATCTCAATTTAAATTTGACTTAAAAAACAACATTTATAATATAAAAGATTAATTTTTACGCGAAGCATTATTTTTTAATATGCGAGTATCAATTATATATATATATATATATATATATATATATATATATATATATATATATTTATATATATATATATATATATATATATATATATATATATTATTAAATATATTATTATTCATAATGTATTTTAATATTTGTTTATAAATAAGTGAGAATACGAGTATTAAATTATCTATACGTGAGTATATGCAAAAATTGAAATAAAAAATTAATTTATATTTTATTAAGTAAAGTTTAATTAAAATTAAAATCAATTTATATTTTATTAGATTAAATTTAATTAACATTAAATTTTAATTTAATTTATATTATATTTTTTATGGTTTTGTAATTTATTTAGAATTTATTTTAATTTTTTATAAAATATTTGTCAATATTTACGGGTTTTAAAATATCTATGGATATTTTTTAAATGGTTATTCGACAATAATAAAACAGGTAACAAGATGACTTTTTTATTGCGGGCCAGGTAGTGGTAGGCACCATTCGAGCTCTATCTGACCCATTGTCATCTCTAACTTAGTTACTATCACTCTAAAATCAGACCTAAAGGAGGCAAGAAATTGTTATATCTTAATCTAAGGCACTATATCCACCTCTAACTAGCCTAGCCCACACCATCATCTGTCGTAACAAACAATAGTCAAACAACCCATATCGTTACATATAGAAGCAAACCTGTGTGTGCATCCCAACAAATGTTGTTTGGTCTAAAGTGTAATTAACAAGCTAGAAAAGCTTAAAGAAAAACTCGAAATACTCCAAAATTAATAACACGACATAATAAAATGGTTGGTTTTTTATTTATTTCCTTCCTAAATGTACTCTTGATTATTTTTCCTTTTTAGACGTACGCTTAAATTATTTTTGTGTGCTCTTTCAATAAGAGACACTGTATTTTCCAATAAATTTCTCATATTTTCATGTGTATTCCTTTTTACATAAGTTATTAGATTATAACCAAGACCACCAATGTAACACTCAAAAGACCTTGAACGAGGCAACAAAGTTACTAGATTCTAACCAATATAAATAATGTAACACTTAAAAGACCTCAAACAAAGCAACGAAGTTACTAGATTGTAACAAAGATCGCACGTGTAACACTCATAAGATCTAACATCATAAGGAATGTAGCACACAAAGTCAAAGACCCAAGTTACTAGGTGATAACAAAAACAAGAATTCTACAACATCAGGCTCCATCCAAAACACTTCTAAGGTAAAGACATCAACAAAACATAAGAGATACCAAGCTAGAACAAACAACTCAAAACATAAGACCAAACACAAAAGAAACACGACCTTCTTATGCTTGAAGACAGGAAAAGGTAAGAGTACAATCACCATCCTAATGCGCGAGTTCAAAAGAAGCATGACCCCAAGGACTAAGGGGCTTGTGTTTCTACTTAGCCCAATATGTCTATTAAAGAGTGTGATCCAATAAGGCCCTTTAAGTCTCTTCATTATGGAGCAACCCAAACCTACCCCTATTTGGGTCATATTTATATGTTATAGTTATATCTCAGTAGTTTGGTGTGTTAGTTGTTATTTATCATTATGTTATTATTTGTTATACTCTTACTATACTCTCCAGATAGGTATTATTCTAATAAGAATATAAGTTCATGATTCATATTGATCCTATAAATATAATTAGTATTTCCTAAAGAATACGCACTCTCACACTCTATCGTAAACATTGATACACTTAATTATACAATGGTCATAACTTTTTTACTAATTTGAGTGTTATATGATTTTTTTCCTTCAACAAAGAGTCCCTTTCCAAGCAAAAGAAGCGACCAAACCATCATTAAAATTATCTCACCTTTTTTCAAGTTCATGCTCATGATCAATATAAGATCAGGGTCATTCTTTGATGAGCATGGTTTGAATACTCATGCTCACGCTCTATTATAATCATTGATACACTTGATTACACAAATATTTTAATTCTCTTACTAACTTGAACATTATAGATTCTTTTGACAATGAGACTCTTTTTAAATAAAAGAAGTGATCAAATCATAATTAAAATCTTGTCATATGTCTATAAATTCACGTTTCAAAATTCAAATAAAATGAAAATATTTTTTTGACAAACATGACTCTAATCTATAAAATCTCTTACCTTTTATCTTTTATCATATATAACCTTAAATCATATATAATCTTAAATAATTTTAGCTCAATTTAAATTACAACCATTTTAAATTTAACAATTAAAAATTGTTTTATAATAATATAAAATATATTTTTATCAAATCTAAAAATATAATTTATACATGCAAGTATTTTTATTCACTACAATATTATATATTCTCTTATGTTTTTTTTTAATACAAAACTGAACCATCTATAAATTTTAAATACATGACTTATATATATATATTTTTTTTTAAATTCGGAATGTTTTGACATTATCCAACAAGAGCAGTGGTTGCACATGATTACATGGGATACCAATTTGACGCGTAGTTTTCAAGGGTATATACGTGGTATTGAACTATCATGCATAGACGATGATGTTCTCTACTGAACCGTTAGATGGGAATGTTGAAATCTGATTGGATAGTAGAAAAGGGTGTAAGAGTTTTAATATATGCACGGATGCGTTTTAGCATTCAGATATTTGTTGCCATTAGTGTTTCTTCTACTATTGCTATAAGTGGTTAATGGACAGAGACGTGAATAATATTAGCACGTGCAAGGTGTGTGTGGCTAGTCTAACGTTGTCAATATTAAAAAGCATGATAAGATAAGATAACACGTGGTTGAATTAATTTATTATCTTACTCATTTTTTATTAAATTATAATATAAGTTTTTTCTTGAATTCTTAATTTTTCATTTCTTATTATAATTCTCATACTTTTAAAACTTCATAGTTTTGGTTTAAATTTTAATTTTATAATGCATCTAGTTCTTATTGTGCTTCAGTTGAATTTTATATTTTAGGTGTTGGATCGTTACAACTTCTATATAATTGTTTCTTTATATATTTATTAAATTTCATTTAATTAAAAAATGTAAATAAATCAATAATAATTTTACCTTTTTAATGTGATTCATATATCACATAAATAAATATATTTTGATATCTTATCTAATATAACTTTAAACCAACTATGATATATCTTTAGTTTAGAAAATAAGCATAACAAATTACATTTAAATTGAAGATATAGGAATTAAACGTTGTATTATAATAATTTAGATTGATTTGTCATAATCAATACCTTTTACAAAAATTGGTATTAATTAAATATGTTTCAACAAATGAAAATTTAATCTTAGTTTTTTATGTCATAATGGCTTTTTGCACATAAATAATTTATAAGAGTTAAAAAATAACTTTATTTTTTTCAATTTTTCATTAAAAAAATATACATAATGTATTTCTAAATATCATTTGTATTCCAAAAGTTTAACTACAACTTTTTCTTGAATAAAATAAAATTAAATAAATGATTAATGAACCAAATTTAAAAGTAACTTACAATGAAACACTGATGAAAATGAAATCAAAGAAATGTTAGATGGAATGAATTTGATGTCAACCCTTAGAATCAATGGGTTAAAACTCTTAAATTGCTAGCTGACATGCTAAGACAATTAATTTAAGTATTAAAAAAACTTTTATTTTTATAAGATATTGTGAAAAAATCAGAAGTAAAATATGATATTTAATTGAAGAAACGATATTCACGTTACACTTAAGAAAAATGAGAAAATAAGTGATAAGTTCATTAGTGCAAAAACGCGCTTTAACGTCACTTTTAGACGTCGGTCCCGTGAAAATCCGATGTCTATTTCTGCACGGTGGCATTATCGTAAATAAATTGGAAAATTAGACGTCAGTTTCTATGTCAGGCGACGTCTATCACATCATAGACGTCGCACCTGCCGCAACCTGACGTCCAATTGCCTGAGGTATGTGATAAGACAATCCATTGACGTCGGATTTTCACGGGCCCGACGTCTACTAGGCTGTAATTAATGTTGCCCATCAAATTCCCAGGAGCGTAGACGTCGGCTGGAAAGGGCACCAACGTCTACGTCACTAACAGGAAAATCAAACGTCAACCGGTTCAGCTTTAGACGTCGAATAGACGTCGGATCCCGTGAAAAGGCGACGTCCATTGGGCTACAATTAATGTTGTTCACCTAATTCCCCAGGCAATTAGACGTCACGTAGTCAAACGCCGACGTCTAAGGCCTGTCTGGAAGGCGGGAAGACAAAAATCCTTCAATGTCGACGTCAGTTCTGAGGGGCACCGACGTCTACGTTCCTTTATTTTCACCAAATTCGAGGGTTGTAGACGTCGGATGTTAGCGGCACCGACGTTAACTTCCCTGACAGGAAACCAAAACGTCAATCTTTTCAGCTTCCTAGACGTCGGTTTCTGGAGCAACCGACACCCCATTTTCATTTTAAATAGACCGCGGTCTCTTCTCAAAATTTAGTTTCAATCGCGTCTTTGTCTCTTCTCCTTTTTCTCTGCTTCTCCTCTACTGTTTATCTCTTGCTACATTGCGTTGTCGTTTCTCATAACGTCATTGTCTTCGTCGTCTCCTTTTTCTCTCTTGCATCCCAGGTTCGTGGTTTTTTTTTATGCTACCCATTTAATTGCTTGAACCTTTTAAAATAAATTTTTATTAATTTTTTGAAAGGAGAAGAAAAATATTTTCAACACAAGGCCGACAGAATGGTCGCACGTGTGCTTTAACCTTTTAAAATAATTTACGATTTTTTTAAAGAGGAAGAAAAAGGTTTTTAGCACAAGGCAGACAGAATGGTCGCACTTGTGCGTAAACCCTTTAAAACAATTTATGATTTTTTAAAGAGAAAGAAAAAGGTTTTTAGCACAAGGCAGACAGAATAGTCGCACGTGTGCTTAAACCTCTTAAAACATTTTTTGATTTTTTTTTTATGATATATATTTTTTATGATTTTTATATTTTTATATTTTTAACAAACAAACAATAATAAAACAAATTCTAAAGCTAAAGAAATAAGATCAAAGACAAATAAAAAAAACAAAAAAAAAATACAATCCAATAGGCCCAATAAGAATAAGGGAGTGCAGAAGACAAAACCAGGGGTGCATAAAAGAGTTCTTTTGATTGGTTGCCAGAATGGGTTTGAGCCCAAAGAGAAGGGGGTTGCGAATGGAAGCAAAGGGGGTGCAGTCCGAAATAGCATGCTCAGACCCAACTCTCTCTTTGTTTTCAGAAACAAAATGAACCTTTGGAAGGGGTGTGAATAGGAGTTGCAGCTCAACAGAAAGAAGAAGGCGGCCCAAGCCAGGCCCAAGGCCCTTTTGATCTGAATCAGAAACACTAGGGGTTTGCCATTCTCATCCCCATTTGTGCAGCGGCTAAGAGACCTAAGGTCTCCCTCTCCGAGCAAAGGAAAACTCTGAAGGAACTCACCTTCGCCACTCCGTCCCTGCCTCACTCCGAACGGCCACTACGAGCTGCTGTCCACGGCGTCACCGGCGACACCACAACCCCACCGAAGCCACCGCCGGCCACCCGCGCACTCACTGCCCTCTCTCTCTCTCTGCTTCGAAAACGGCGACCCAGGGAAGGGTTTGCCTCTGTTGCCTGCCCGCTGTTCCAGATACCACCGCACCGTCCGCCGTTCGCCCAAAGACGCCGTCAGCATGAGTCTTCATAGGAGAAGACTATCTGAACACCGAGACGCAAAACCCTTGTTCGTTTCCTCCACAGATGCGACTCCAAGAATGCTACTCCTCTTGCTTTGTTTCCTTGCTCTAATCATGGTTGAAGGCTTGATGCCTTTCGGAATCGCTGCCAGCGTGACGACGCAAACAGACCAGAGAACACAACCTATCATAGTGCGCTGTGTGTGGGTTTTGGCTGCCGAGCTCCATTAGAATTAACCGCATGAAAGAGCTCCATCACCTTTGGGTCAACAACAACTCAACCAGCGTGGAGAATGAGCCGACCATGATTCCATGAATTTCTTTGAATGTTATTCTGTCTTTGTGAAAGAAGACCTTGAGATTTTGTCTATTTTGCTTTGGTTTTCTGTTTTTGTGATGAATGGTGCAGTGATTTTGATTGTGAGAATTTTGGTTCAGTGATCGAAATCCGGTAAGAATGGGCAATGAATGTTGAAGTTGAGGTTGGAATTGTTGTGATGAGTCTATGAAATATGTTGTTGGCTAATGCGTGCCGGGAGATGGTGATTTGGAAACCAGGGGTGGTTACGGGTATGGAGAGAGAGGAGTGGTGAGCCAAAGGGGAGTGTCATGTGTCATGTTTGTTGAGGTGGTTTTTTGGGTAATGGGTCAATGTGTGTTGTGCGTGATGAATTATGAAAGGATGATGATGAAAACAATGTGTGTAAAGAAAGGAGGTGCTGCCCAGAGATTATGGAGGGCTCGGATGAAGAACGTAGGTGTTGGAGATCATGGCAAGCGGTCTTCTCTGTTTTTTTTTTATTGAATTTCTGAAGATAGAAGGAGTATGTGGTTGTATTTGATGATTGAAGGGATGAATTTCTGAAGAAAGGTGATTACGGGTTAGGCAAAGCAGAGAGATGCAGTGTGTGCTGGGCGATGAGGCGTGGTATTGTTTATGGGTGTCGTGATGGGTTGTGCCTTTCACTGAAGGCCTCCCTCTGTTCCCTCTTTGCCAGTATATCCTCCATCATCGTAACACTCTCTTCTCCCCCTCCCATGAATCCCTCCTTCCTCCTTTTGTTGAAGACCCTTTTCGCCTGCAAGTTTCCTTTCCCAATTGTCCATCCGCGTCTGCCAACCAATCGTGCTTTTTTCGTTCCTCAAGTCGCGGCCTGCAGAAACCGTTTTCTGCTTTTCCTTCCCAGCACAGCACGCGACAAAACTCTCTCTCTCTCTTTCTTTTTTTTTTTTTTGCTAACGATAAAATGGCATTCTACACTTTTCTTTTTTAATCTTTTTTTTTAACTATATTAACCATATTAAAGCAAAAGTAAAAAGTAAAATTAAAAGTCTAAAAAGAGAATTCCAAAAAGAGATTCAAAATAACAATAAAACAAAAACAATAAAACAATAAAAAAAGAAAAATGAAAATAAGTGAAAAATAATAATAATAATAATAATAATAATAATAATAATAAAGAAACATGGAACATGAAAAGAAAAACAATAAAGTTAGAACATTTCCGGACGAAATTGAGTGTTGACACTACCCATTTAAACTTTAGTTTTTTATCTATTATCTTGTCGTTGAACTGATTAAAATTTCCTTTCTTTGTGTTGTGTTTTAGTGCAGTTTTGATCCTCTCTTTGGGTAACATAGTGTAACATTCTTCCTTTACTGGTTTCCTCACAAGAAGAGTGGCAATCTTTTGAGTTCTCTAGTTCTTCCGACCCAAAATGGAACCTGAGTCCTTGTCTACTTCTCGACACCGTAATTTTTTTCTGTTGCGGTTGATTAATGGGAAGTAGCCATGGACCCAGGTTCGGTTTTGGGTTGAAAGGACTAGAGGATTCAAAAGACGCAAGCTTTTTTTGTGAGGAAACTAACGAGAGAAGAATGTTACACAATGCTACCGAAAGCCTGGATCAAAACTGCACTAAAACACAAAATTGTTGTTAGACGTCGGTTAAAGCCATGTCCGACGTCTATAACAACATAGTCGTCGGTTAGTGTCATTTTAAACCTCTTTATATATTCATGTTGACGTCGGTTTAACCATAGGAGGACGTCTATACAGAGTAATTAGACGTCGATGTCCGTATAAACAGACATCTATATAGACGTCAGTGGATATCTGGAATCGACGTTAAGTTGGACGTCGGTTCGGAGGAATTCCAACGTCCCATAGACGTCACCTGTTTAGACGTCGGATGTGAATGTGACGTTAAAAGCCCAAATTAACCGACGTTAAACAACGTTTTTGCACTAGTGGTTGTCGGATTATTTATTACATGTTTTCTTGATATTATTAAAATAAGAGTTCTTATAAGCAAAATTCCACAAAACTCACACAAATTTTCTATTAAACTCATATATCTATCAATGCATCCTTTTATAAGATGAATTAGGTAAGACAATAAGAATTCCACATTAATTTTCAACTAATGTTCTTTAATACTCACTATTATAAATTATTATTTCCTATATTTAATTAAAAGATAAAAGTTATAAAGAAAAATTAAAAGACCCATCAAAATCATATCAATATATCTTTGGCTCAGTTAAGTTTTAACCACGTGATAGGGTTTCTAATAAATTTTGGTGGTTTATTAAGTACTATAATATTTAATACTTTTAAGTTGAGTATCTACCATCTAATTTTTCTGTTAACTAAGTGATGTGATTATTATATTTTCATGTGACCTTAATTAGTTGTCGCCATATATTACCTCAAAAGTTTAATAATTTTATAATATAAGTCATCCTATATTTCCTATATATCTTTAACAACGTCTTTCTTAATGACATTTCGACAAATTTATCATCTAAATCTAAGTACTAACTCATCAACCTCTCTTACAATAGTTTCAATAAAGGAATACTAGACTTTGTGAGAATGATGCAAAATCTTTCGTACTTGTGGTTGAACCCCAACACACTAACAAAACCTTATCTTTCATAATTAGTAATGAATTTAGGAAAAAAAATTATGTGAAAGCAAATACTAGTGTAGAAAGTGCTTTACGTCTGTTATTTTGGTCTTTTAACGTCAGATCTAGATCCAACGTCTTTCTGGGTGACGTTAATAAGATGTTGGACTGGATACCAGACATCTATATAGATGTCGAATGTGTATATACCAGACATTTATATAGACGTCGAATGTAGATATACCAGACGTTTATATAGACGTCAAATGTGGATATACTAGACACCTCTTTGCAACCCATTANTGCTAAAATCAAATCCAGAGCTCAAAATCTCTTCATTTTTCTTTCACTTCACAAACCTTCATCTTTTTCATCTTCATCCATGGCTGAACCAAGAAGGTATCGTCGCAAAACAGCTGGAGCTTCTTCCTCCTCTCAACCACGACNNNCNAACATAGATGGATGGATCTCAGATCAAGAGAAACATGCAGATTTCATTAACTCCTGGCAAGAAAGGAAAATCATGGCGGTAAAGTATATCCGTCTTGATTT
>NC_028352.1:0-7471 GCF_000741045.1 Vigna radiata var. radiata
AAACCCTAAACCCTAAACCCTAAACCCTAAACCCTAAACCCTAAACCCTAAACCCTAAACCCTAAACCCTAAACCCTAAACCCTAAACCCTAAAACCCTAAACCCTAAACCCTAAACCCTAAACCCTAAAACCCTAAAACCCTAAACCCTAAACCCTAAACCCTAGAAAACCCTAAACCCTAAAAAACCCTAAACCCTAAACCCTAAAAAACCCTAAATCTGTAGAATTGTTCATGTACAACAAGATCACATAGCGGGATAAAACGAATCAAAACAACAACGGATGAATCTCAGTAGATCGTGACAACAAAGTCACATAGAGAGAAAAAACGAATCAAAACGACAATGGATGAATCTCAGTAGATCGTGACAACAAGGTCACCTTGCCACTTACAATAACCCATCACTTCCACTGTTACGTAGAAGAGTACCAATTATAAACAACTTCTTGGAGATAAATTCCTACAAGATTAGCATAAAAACAAATCATTAAAATTAAAACTCTATCATAAAATTCATATAGTTCACAAACCTGTCACTAATGTAAACCAGGCAGCATACTATACAGAAACATTCGAGTCTAGGACTTTTAAAACAGTTATTTTCAATTGAAATTAAACTATCAAAACCACATGAAGTAATCGAGCAAAACAAAGACAAGCAAACATCCATAGTGAAGCAAAAATAAGGTGATTAAATACTGGGATAAAATTGAAGTTTATGGCCGTGGGTGTATATGGCTCTGAACCAGACTCCCCATTAAAATTGAAGTTTCTCATCAACTTCAAAAGCCTCTGCTTCTCCTCAGCAGACTCTGCTCCATAACCCTACAACAACATCACAATCATCTGTCACCTCGTGAATTACCATAAAAAATAAGAGCAAACATCATTTAGCATATTCAACCCATATTGCACACTCAGTGCATGCTTCTAACTAAAATAAGACTGTACCATAATCATCCCTCAAAATGCAGGACAGATGAAGAATCATATAGAGTAATACAAGAAAGTATTACAAAATTTCAANTTACTCAAACTCATCCAAAACAGGAAAAAACCTTACGACACGCATAGTCAAGCAAATATTACAATATTGAAGAATAAATTATCAGTTTTGCATATACACATATCATTCATGCACCCAATGATCTATTCTAAGGAAACTGCTAACCATATTAGTTAATGTCATTAACTCATTAATAATGGTCTTACACGCATATGCCTCAAGCTTTATCTATAATACCTGCGTCAGGTATCTCGCTCTCATGAACTATTACGTTCCCAGCTTTAACAAACAAATAACCACAACATATCAAAGTTCAAGCATTCAACTACCAAACTCAATAATTCAACAAATTCCGATTTGCACGATAATTAAAGGTCACTACAATTTCATATATTAACCTCACATAATAACATATCTTTAATTTTTTTTTTTTTTTTTATCCGTCCTATGTGTTTAGGTCTTGATTGCAAACAAATACCAACATGCAGTACAATTATCATACCATACCTTTACTTTCCAACTCAATTACTTGTTAACATCTAATATCCCACTGAAAAGAATACCTTATTCTACTCACTTTTATCCAAACATACTTATCCCATTTAATGTCAGCAAACCCACACGCTTCAGACCAGAAATCACAACCATACTATATCAAATTATATACAAAGAGAAAATTAAGGTTCATCAAATATTAAGCATATCCAGAATTCATTCACTTTTCTTAGATATTAAAAACAGAATTTAAACCATATTCCTATTTTCCTTTATCAGATTTTAACAAGGGTTAACAACGTACCCAAACTTATATTTNTTTATTTAGCTCCAAACACAAACCCCAAATATTCATAATGTCTTGGCCAAGAAAAAAAACATCATCAAAACATCCAGATTTCTTTTAAACTCCTTTATACACCTACTTCTCATTCCAAAACTAATTCACACCATNACATATTCAATATGTTAGACTTCTCATCTAACAGTACACATTCATCCAAGCATTAATATAACCACATTTAAATTTCCAGAAATTAATATCAAGTTTTATATCATTCAAGCTCAAATAATCATACCCTAATTTCCTTGCCCCAAACACACAATCTCATCACATACGAGCAACGAACAAAGCCCGAATAACTAATATATATATATATATATATATATGACGCACAAACAGCCTCTAACTCACCCCAACTACTGGAACTTATTTTTCCCCACCTCCCACCGAATCGTACTCACATCATGGAACCCATAATGTTTACAGTCTCATCCAAATTTAATCATAAGTTGTCACAAACATATCGTACAACAAAATAGTACAAAAACAAGAATCCAAAAGCCCCAACATAATCACAGAACAATACTATGCTAAATCAAAATCAATTTAGCTCTGCATACCTGGAAAATTAATCTTCCTCACTGACAACTTCTTCTACCGAGCTTAAAACCCCGCACTGCTCTTCTCGCAACCTCTTTCTCTCACTCACGTCGAACCCTAACACCCACCTTAGATTCCTCTTTTTCCATTACTCACCTTGAAAACAAGCCTAATCCTTAGTTATTTTGTCTNCGGGCATTTAAAGTCCCCTCTGGCCATATGGTGTCAGATAACAAAAATAAAAAGAAAACAAAGGAGGAAGAAGAGATGATGGAAGCCACTCCAAGAAGAACACCAAGTGAAGCGATGTTGACTTCTTTAAGCTCCCTCCAGTGAATGAATCGTAGCGGAATGATGACNATATTTCGAAGAACAACTCGAATCATAGGATGAAATCATAGAAACTCCAAAACCCTAGGTTAATCGGTTGAAAACCCTACGATGAGGAAGAACCGTAATCTGGACACGAAGGAACCTAGAAAGGTGAANAAACTCAAAATTAACCGATTAATCGATTCAAACTTAAGATTAAACGGTGGAAATGCTAGTTTGTTTGTTGGAAAGTAGTTTAATCGATGCAAAATGNAAATCAATCGATGGAAATGGAGAAAAACATAAAAAATAGGTGTTCTANGGCTTGGGAACTCGAAAAATGAAGAGGAGACCNAGATGTGAAAAATGAAGGAAGGAGACGATTCTGTAATNAAAGGAGACTTACGATGAAGTTCGCAGATGAAGAACTCTTCGAGAGCGAGAGAGAGAGAGAGAGAGNNAGATGTGNTTCGGATCAAGAAAATGTGAGAAATGAAGGGTGGAGTAATGTTAGGAATTTCACCCTTCTCCTCTCATAAACTCCCCAAGTCCTAACATTACTCCCCCCTTGAGATTCAACCTTGTCCCCAAGGTTAAATTCCGCAAAGTGTTCTTGTATCATCACTCGGTCCTCCCACATCGCGTTTTCCACCCCTCCAGTCTGCCATTCAATCAGTACGTGTTCTCGTTGGTCACCCCGTGCTGCTGAATACGCCTATCAAGCACCCTGTTGGGCAAACAAGTAGGCCAACTCATCTATAAATCCTCTGACAATTCCTTCAGCTGGGACACGTGGAAGACAAGATGAATCCTTGCATTCTCCGGAAGTCTCACCGGCATAGAGGTTTGTCGGTGCAGTCGGAATTTTAGATACACCCAGTCATCCACTTTTATCACAACGAGCCTCCTCCCTCGATTAGCCTGTTTGACCATCGCATATTGACCTCTCACCAAGTGAAAACNAAGCTGTTGCAGNGCTTCGTCATGTGTCTATAGATCTTGGGCTACNGCTTCCACTGTCGTCTCTCCCGGTANGAACCTGCTTAGGGCTGNGGTGACCTCCCATAAACCACCTCAAATGGGGTACCTTTGACCGCTCCTTGGTAANTAGTATTATACCAGTACTCTGCCNAAGGAAGAATCGTACTCCAGCTTCTCGGCTGCTCCGANCATAAGTAACTCAGATAACCTTCTAAAATTTGGATCGGCACTTNTGTTTGACCATCGGTCTCCGGATGGTAGGAAGTGCTCATCTGGACNTGAGTTCCTTGTANCTTGACCAGTTCTCCCCAAAACGAACTNAGAAACAGGGGGTCTCTATCACTGACTATGGATTTGGGCACCCCGAGTAACTTTACTACCTCCTTCACGAACGCTTCAGCCACTATCTTCGCNGTGTACGNGTGTTTGAGAGGAATGAAGTGCACNTACTTGCTCAAACGATCCAANACTACAAGTATGGCGTCGCACCCCTTGGACTTCGACAACCTCACGATGAAGTCCATACTGATCTCTTCCCACACCGCTTGGGGTATCGGAAGCGATTGTAATAAGCCTTGAGGAGAGGCCGCCACATATTTGTGCTGCTGGCACACTAAACATTAAGGAACGAATTCGATGACCGCCTTCTTCATTCCAATACAGTATAGGGACTGCGCTATCCTCCGGTAAGTGCGGTATACCCCCAAATGGCCCCCTATCGGGGTGGTGTGATACTCAGCCAATAGTTTCGGGACCCAGGACGACTTTGCAGAGATGACCATTCTCCCTTTGTAATGCAATCGCCCTTTCTCTAACATGGACGAAGAATGTTTGTCTGGGTCTTTGGTGATGGCCGCCACGATCNTCCTAAGTTCCTCATCATCATCGACTTCCCTCACCACTTCCTAGAAGTCCCTCCAGTATGGCCTCACCATTAGTTCTTTCTCTCTTTCCCGGTTGGGTCTCTCGGTGTTCTCCCCCAATTCGTCTCGTTCTTTCTGTGACAGTGCATCAGCTACTTTGTTGGTGTTTCCTGTCCGATACACAATTTCGAAGTCGTAGCCAGGGAGTTTGGCAATCCAGTGTTGTTGAGCTAGGGTGGTTATTCTCTGTTCCAGCAAAAACCGCAAAACTCTTTTGATCGGTGTGCACCACAAATTTCTGACCCATCAAGTATGGCTGCCAGTGTCGATCCGCCATCACCATCGCCATGAGCTCCTTCTCGTAAATCGACCAACTTCCCCTCCGACAACGCCATACTAAAGTAAGCTATGGGTCTCCATTTCACCGTCAATACAACTCCGATACCCACCCTTGATACGTCACACTCCACGTGGAACTGCTGCTTGAAATAAGGTAGCACAAGCACTGGGGTCGTCGTCACCGCCTCCTTCAATCACCCCATTGCTTCCCTGGCCGTCTTTGTCCAGACAAAATTCCCCTCTTTAGCATCTCCGTTAACGGTCGTGCTATTTTGCCGTATTCTCGAACGAATCTTCGGTAGTACCCCGCGACGACCGCCTCCACCTTCTCTCTGTCCATCTCAACCCCCCTCTTTGTTATATCGTGACCCAGATATCCTATCGAAGTCCGCCCAAACTCGCTCTTCTTTCGATTGACGACCCACTACTGCTCGTGTAATTTTCCCAATACCAAGCCCACGTGCTGCAAATGCTCTATCCACGTCGAGCTATACACGAGGATGTCGTCAAAAAAAGACGAGAACAAACTTCCAAGATATGGCTGGAACAACTCGTTCATGGCACTCTTGAACGTAGCCGGAGCATTGGTGAGACCGAACGGCATCACCAGGAACTCATACTGCCCTAGGTGCGTTCGGAATGCCGTTATCTGGATGTTTGCTTCTCCCATCCTAATCTGGTGGTATCTTGACTTAAGGTCGACCTTGGAGGAGAACGTAGCCCCTCCTAGCTCATCCAGAAGTTCATCAATCATCGGTATGGGGAATTTATTAGGGATGGTGCCTCAGTTAAGAGCCTTTCAGTCAATGCAAAACCTCCAGCTCCCGTCTTTCTTCTTGATGAGGATCATTGGGCTGGAGAACGGACTTATACTGGGTCGGCATGCAACATCTCAGGCACCCGACGTTCGATTTCCGTCTTCATGACATGTGGATATCGGTAGGGTCGAACATTAACTAGGTCGGCTCCTTCTTTTAATGTAATCTGATGTGTCTCTCCTTTGTTAGGGGGTAGTCCTCGAAATTCCTGAAATACCCCTGCATAATGTTCCAAAAGCCTTACCATAGTCTCTTTTTGTTCCATCGTCACTCCTTCTTCCCCCATATTCTCTCCACTCCATTCCCTTCTCTCCAAGCTCCAAACTAAAGCCCCAGCTTCTACTTCCCCAAGTTTCACCAATTGCTTGAGCTCAATCACCCTTCTGCCTGGCTTCAGGTCCCCTACTATGGTGACCTTCTTTCCCCCTTACCAGAACGACATGGTGGACTTCCCCATTCCAACGTGATCTCACCCAACTTGGCTCACCCAATTTGGCTAACCGTTCCACTTCTTTATGTCCACACATCCTAATTCCAACAGGTAAAATTTCTCCTCAATCTCGACTTCCCCCATGTTGACCACCACCTTGGGACAGCACCCGCGGGTCCTCTTCCGATGACCGTCCCCCAGGCTAACTTGATAAGGAAGGGTGTCTTTCTGTTCGAGCTTCAGCTCCTCCAATTTTTTGTTGACAAAATTGTGGCTCGCACCACTGTCCACCAACACCAACACCTCTTTCTCCCCCAGGCTACCTTATAATTGCAGCGTTCTTGGTTGAGTTAACCCTCTGGCCCAGAACGCCACCAATTCCATGCATGGCGGCTCTACTTCAATTTGTACCTCCTCAACTTCCCCCTCTTCATCTTCAGCAAGCAATACCACTGCAAGCTCTTCTCGAACACTAGTGCCAAGGACCAAGGGCCCCCCAAAACGAAAGCACCTGCCCTCTTCTCTGCATTTCAAATATTCAGGGTAGGGGAGATTCCTTGAGTTCGGCCCTCGACTATAGCTTCCACTGTAATTTACACCTATCACCGGCCCGCCTCCCATCACACTGTCACGCCTCACTGATCATACGCTTTCAATCGGACTTGCCCTTCTGGGATTACTTCGCGACAACTCGATCCTGGCCACCACCGCTCCCCCGCCTACTGATCGACCCTACAAAGGGGGTTTTTTGCAGTTGTCCACCCCATCAGCCCTAGGTCGCGTAGTGCCTCTTCAACATCTCAACCAATCTTCATCGCCGACATCAAATCCCGTGAGTCATGGGGCCTCATTTGGCAGTACAATTCCTCACGAAAGCCCGCCAAAAAATATCCCAGCATTGATTGTCCGGGAATTCTTCCGCCTGTCCGGCCAAAGCTTCGAACTCCCTTATGTATTCTTCTACAATGGTCGTTCGGATCGCAGACATCTCTTGAAAATACCCCCTCTGTGGCGACTCTCAAATCGGATCAAGAATGCCTCTTTCAACCCTTCCCAAGATTGGTAGTTCGCCTTGTCCTGCCAGAATTTAAACCAGTATCCGGCACTCCCCTCCATACTGATGTACGCCAGTTCGACCTTCTCCTCCTCAACCACCTTCTAAATCGCGAAGAATTTCTCCACCCTTCTAATCCAATTCAAGGGGTTGGGTCCCTCAAAGGTGGGTAATTCCACCCTTCACCTCCAATTGGGTAGAGTTTCTAATCGCTCACCCTCTTTGCCTCCTCCTACATCATCGCGACGTACAGCCCCATTATCGTTGACTAACCCATGGCTCCCATCG
>NC_028352.1:7736-10720 GCF_000741045.1 Vigna radiata var. radiata
GTAAGACCCCTAACTCTTACCCTCTCTCTAACTCACATTAGTAATCGCAACAGTCGTTTGAGTGTTTAGTTAAGGTTGCCGAGTTAACTCGGACGAGTTTGAGTGTTTAGTTAAGGTTGCCGAGTTAACTCGGTAGTGAACTCGTTTTTTGAGTGAACTTGGTGGACTCGTTTATAAACTCGGTAAAAACGTATGAAATCGCGATTTTGCCGCGATTTGANGAGTTTAAAACGGGTAGAAACGAAAAACTTTTTGGCGATTGAATACCTTGTTAGGGTTCCTCAACGTTCTCACTGTGCTTCACTCTCCAGTTTGCGTTTCTGATCGGGTTTCATCTCCTAACTTTCGCACTCCATCCGACCGTCGTTGGTGGTCGCATTTCGTCCGCTCCGGTTCGTGATCACCGTGGTCGCGCTAGGATCACCTGCGTCACACTCTCCGTCCAGTCACCTTCGTGTTGCTGTCGTAGCTTCTGGTCTCACAGCTTCAGTCCCGCTCCTTCCGGTTTGCACTCTTAGTATTTTTTTCATTTTAAACGTTACAATCTCCCTAACCCCGTTTTCTTTCTTTTAAACATTACAATCCTCAGCACTTTCATGTCCTTTATTAAAAAATGTTTTTTTTTTTTGGAGTTGTTACCGCTCTACATTCTTTTTATTAAAAGAAGGTGTTTTTTGAATTTTAAAGCTGCATCCGCTGCCATACCATACTGCTATTCTGTCATACTTTTTCATCAAAAAATGTTTTTGAATTGTAAAGCTATTATAGAATACAACCTACTTTTAATTAAAAATATAATTTTAATTTATATTTTACATTATATTTTTATGAGTAATATTTCTATAAACTTATATGTATTTCAATTTACATAATTTTGTTATTTTATTTGAATTAGGATGTTATTTATATTTTTTTTTTCATGTAAAGTAAACTCGTAGAGTTTACGAGTCGAGTTTACTAGACTCTCACGAGTTTACGTAAACTCTCGAGTTTGACAACCTTGGTCAAAACAGTTAAGCTGACAACTAACTACTTACTCTTCCCTCTCCTCTCATATACTAACAGTTTCCTATCATAAACCCTAAACACCTACCATTATAAAATCATCACAGCTAACAAGCAAATAAAATTCAGTTAGAGTTTTCCACATAACCCCCCAACATGCTTTAATAATTCATTTATTCACATACATATTTGCAATCTAGTAAGACAATCCACTGAAAATGTACTACATATCAACAGATTTTATAGCTTCATTTGCACATGAACCAATATGACTCACCTCTCGACTAGCTCGAGTACCAACATATATGATAATATTCATTTCAGGAAGCCACTTCCTGAATTCTTTGGCCCAATTTGATAAACTGGAGAGCGGAACAACTCCAAGAAAAGGACCATGGATTTGCTGGGCATTCTNTGTAAGGAACAAAAAAGCATGTATTATTAAATTGCAAAGGCAATTGTAATCAAATAGATAACTGATATTACACCTGATGAAAACCAAGCATCGAGACTGACTGAACAATTTTTCCAAGGCCCATTTCATCAGCTAAAATGACATTTGTATCATTTCTCCAACTGCAAAATGCAAAAGACAGATTTAGAACATCAAAAATTTAAAGCAAAACGTGGCAGACAAACAAATACAAGCATGCATACCTGTTAACAAGAAAGTTCAGACCCTCTAGTTGATAATCACGGAGCTTTCCACCCTTCAACCACTCAGGTTGTTCCTCAAGCTTTCGCAAACTTGCTAAGCATCAGAAACAAATATTAAAATCACAATTTACATAGATAATATAGCATATGCTATTCTGTAAATGTCATAATGAACAAAAACATCTACGTATGGCATTAAAATAACCAAAGAACTAATAAAAGGAAATAGGCTTCAGAAGTAAGGAAATACAAAAAAAAAAAAGCCAAACAATCAAATAACCCCCTTTAACCAACTTTCTCTAATAGCCTCAGTAGTGATAAAGTGCACCATTGTAAAAGATCTTCTGATTATTGTTAAAACTACAAACACCATATAAGTTTTGCCCTTTAATTATTTAATAGCACTAGGAGAGCATAAAAACATGTTTACAAGCAATTTTAAATTAAACTCCAAATAAAGTTAATGCTAACCAGGACCCATAAGTGACAGATGTTTGCTTAATACATAATGAAGTTGGAAGGTTCAACCTATAGCCAAATTAAATATTCATCAATTATACCTAAGAAAAGGCAATATAAAAAAGCATCAAAGAAATCAACATATTTGACAATTACCATAGAAAAGGCTACAAATGTCCTTCCTAAGCATATAATATATAGGTCCCGAGGATTCCTCCCACACTACTTGTCGTTTCCTTAAGAAATCCAATTCTATTGCATAAGGCAGAAGAAAAAACATAAGGATAATTAAGAAAGGAAAAGTAGAAAGAAGAAACCATAAATTAGCTTGCTAAAAACTGATTCACAACCTCCATCTGATGTTGATGAGCTCAAGACTGATATCAGAGAAGGTGGTAGAATGGATTGAGGGTGGTAAAATTGATTCACNGCCTCAATTGTTGGGTTTGGTTGACTGGAATTGCTGCCAAGCATTTTGCCGCTTATTTTGTGTGACTTCAAGTTGCTCCATCTGCATCATAGCTAAGTGGCAGATAAACCACAAACAAAAAACAAGTCCAGAACCAACTTGCAAACGTTTTCGTTCTTGCAAGAACAAACAGGAGAAAAGACTTATCAAATTAAGTAGAATCCTTAAAAAACAAGAAAACTCAAGCATTTCATCAAACTCAAAAAGCAAACATTTTTAATTTAGAAAATTACAATTTCAAGATATAGCTAGAAAATTTACTGAAAATATCTCACTCACCACATCCTCAGGATCATCAGCCTCTATACAAATTTTGGCAGGTAGACTGCGAGACTGTAAATCAATTGATGCAGCTTGTGCAATTTTCCGATTGATAGCCTGTTTTGTAGCCTGC
>NC_028352.1:12860-13981 GCF_000741045.1 Vigna radiata var. radiata
AAAATCACTAAAAAAACATTAATTTATAAATAAAAGAGTAGTTATATTGAGTAAATTAAACACCATTTTATAAATTAAACTTTATTAGTATATAAAATAGTTTTTATTATTAATAAAAAATAATTAGATTGTGAATTAAAGTTTAAATTAATGTTTAATTATTAAAATTTTTATAGTCAGATTATTATTATTATTATATTCTAAATTATTCCTGCTAATTTAAACTCAGTGTGCATAAATATTTGTTTGAATTAAAGTTAATAAATTATTAATAATATGTTAATAGTTTAACATTAATTATTTTACTTAATTTTGAAATATTAAAATATTTTACTCGTAGGATACTAATTATATTACTTAATATAACGTTTATGATTTGTATTGATAGTAATTATTTTGTGAAATTTTGTATTTTTGTTTAGATTTAGGATAATGATATTTAGACAACTTTTTTTTTACAACATTTGAACATTGATTACGTGTTAATCTGTGATTGGTTAAAAATTATTCAACAATAATGTTTATGATTATTATTATTGATTGTTGAGTAATTTTTGACCCATCAACATAATTAATGTTCAAATGTTGTCAAAAAATAATTATTTAAATATCATTATCCTTAGATTTAATAGATGTAAATGATCACATGAATGGTAATTACAATGAAAGTGTATTACAATGTTGAATTACAAAAGTAATTAAGTAAAGAAGTATTCATATTTAATTAATATAGAAAATCAGAAATCATAAAAAATTTGAAACACATATTTGAATTGTTTGTAATTCATTTTTTTCAAATATTTTATTTTGACAGAGTATTTAAAATGTTTTATGTTTCATATTGTTTGAATAACGGTAACTAAATTTCTCTTTTAACATAAAATTATATTTTAGGAATGTTTATTTTAAAATATAAAAATTTTAAATTAGATTTTGCAAAAAAATATTAGTCAAATTTTAATATTTAAATAATATTTTTTTCCATATGTATGTGTATAAAAAGAAAGTGACTAGCTTAGAAATTTTAATATTCTCTGATTTTAAGTGAATTCAAATTCTAATTTTAATTATATATATATATATATATATATATATATATATATATATATATATATATATAT
>NC_028352.1:17591-35870 GCF_000741045.1 Vigna radiata var. radiata
ATAATAATAATAATAATAACAATAATAATAATAATAATAATAATAATAATAATGATAATAATAATGATAATAATAATAATAATAATAACAATAATGATAATAATAATAAATAACAATAATCATAATAATAACAACAATAATAATAATAATAATAATAATAATAATAATAATAATGATAATAATAATAATAATAATAATAATAATAATAATAATAATAATAATAATAATAATAATAATGATAATAATAATGATAATAATAATAATAACAATAATAATAATAATAATAATAATAATAATAATAATAATAATAATAATAATAATAATAATAATAATAATAATGAAGAAAAGTAAGCACCAACCAAAAAGAAAATGAAAAGAGGTTGTAAAGTAAGATAGTTGAGGTGCGTTTGTTTGATTAATTATTTCCAATTATGCATGTAGGTGGTAAAATAAAAGGGTGGGAGGATGGAAGGGCATATAAGACATTTCGAAACATTTCGGTTAAAGCAGCACAACCAGTTATTTCAACGTTGTCGTTTTATAGGTTTGAAAATTAGACGATTATGTTTATTATATTATGATATTTAACGTTTTATTAATGTCCAAAATTTCCATTCAGAGGGTTTCTCTCTCTTCTTCTCGCGCATTCCCTTCCCGCCATAATCGCCCAAGTAAGTTGAATCAACGGTGCCGCTTCAGATATGAATCTTCGCCGTTTCGGAGATTCGGTGTCGGCATTCTCCGTTCAATTCTCTCACCTTTCATGCTCTTTCCGTGAGTCTCGTCGTTTTATCTCTTTTCATTTTCGTTTTGATTTTTTTTTGCTATCGTGGTCCTGATTTCGACGATTCGTTCGATGTGCAGCTCGTGTTCATAGATCTTGGAAATCGGCGCCTCAACGACGTTTGCAGCGCCGCACGAGTGGCCAAATGCCGCAAGGCAATGCCGCCGCCGCTCTGTTAGACCACGACGGCGATGTTGGAGACGTCGTCATGGCGCGGTGGCTCCAGTCCGCCGGCTTACAACATCTCGCCTCTTATATTTTGGCTTTAGTTAGATTGTGAAATAGGCTCTCTCCCCACAAAACGCAAGCACAACTCCTATTCACCAACTTCCTAACCAACAATTTCAACTTCCTTTCTTCGCTGCCAATTATGCGATAGGCCACTCTGCTCTATTAAAAAATATGACGACTACGTTCCAAACAAGTATTAGCCACACCCTCTACCATTATAAAATCATCACAGCTAAACAAGCAAATAAAAATCAGTTAGGGCTTTCCACAGAACAACCCAAAACTAAACTACCCCTACCCCCATGCTTTAATAATTCATTTATTCACCTAATTGTATGGTACATTACATGTTCTTGAACAATGGAGAAGAACCCTGTTACCATCAGCACAAAAAAAAAACATAGAGATGTTGTGCATTTAAGCCGGGTTAAAATTAACATTTTAAGCATCAATGCACTAACTAATTACGGACTACATCCTGCATTTATCTCATGAGGCTGGAATAGAGATGGAGGAGGCCCCGCAACAGATGTAACTCTCAGCTTTTTTGGCGGGAGGCTGAACGTAGGCCAAAACGATGAAAGCACAAGGTGAGATAAACAGGAGTACAGTGATCATTCTGATTGACAGTGGCGAAAGCAACAATTTCATTAATAAAGAATTGGTTGAGGCACTGGGATTGGAAACAACGGATACTAAACCTTACATGGTTAGTCTGGGGATGGGTCCGAAAAGGAGGCTCGTGGATGCTGTGAAAGGGTACACATACGCATACAAAAACCACTATAAACCATTAAAAACCACTAAAAACCTTGAAGAACACTTATAAACACCTTAGAAAACCACTAATAACCCTTAAAAACCATAAAAAACCCCTAAAAACACTTATAAACCACTCAAAAACCACTATAAACCATTAAAAACACTTATAAACCCCTCAAAAACCATTATAAACCCCTAAAAATCTCTAAAAACCTCTAAAAACACTTATAAACCCATCAAAAACCACTATAAACCCTTAAAAACCACTGAAAACCCCTAAAAACAATTATAAACCCCTCATAAACCACTATAAACCCTTAAAAAGCACTAAAAACACTTATAAACCCCTCAAAAACCACTATAAACCCTTAAAAACCACTAAATATCCCTAAAGACACTTATAAACCCATCAAAAACCACTATAAACCCTTAAAAATCACTAATAACCACTAAAAACACTTATAAACCCCTCAAAAACCACTATAAACTCTTAAAAACCACTAAGAACTCCTAAAAACACTTATAAACCCCTCAAAAAACCACTAAAAACCCCTAAAAACACTTATAAACCCCTTAAAAACCACTATAAACAATTAAAAACACTTACAAACCCCTCAAAAACTAGTATAAACCCTTATAAACCACTAAAAACCCCTAAAAACACTTATAAACCCCTCAAATACCACTATAAACCATTAAAAACCACTAAAAACCTTTAAGNCACTATAAACAATTAAAAACACTTACAAACCCCTCAAAAACTAGTATAAACCCTTATAAACCACTAAAAACCCCTAAAAACACTTATAAACCCCTCAAATACCACTATAAACCATTAAAAACCACTAAAAACCTTTAAGAACACTTATAAACACCTTAGAAACCACTAATAACCCTTAAAAACCACAAAAAACCCCTAAAAACACTTATAAACCCCTCAAAAACCACTATAAACCATTAAAAACACTTATAAACCCCTCAAAAACCATTATAAACCCCTAAAAATCTCTATAAACCTCTTAAAACACTTATAAACCCATCAAAAACCACTATAAACCCTTAAAAACTACTAAAAACACATAAAAACACTTATAAACCCCTCAAACACCACTATAATGTGTTGTTTGTGTGTGATTGTGTGTGTTATTCTGTGTTTTCGTGTTTGAGAGAGAGAGAAAGAGAGAGTGTGTGTGTGTGTGTTTGTTTCTATGTGTTTGTGTGTGTGTGTGTATGCACGTGTGTTTATGTGTTTACGTGGGTGATATGTGTGTATGAGTGAATATGAGTGTGGGTATACATTTGTATGTGGGTGGTTGGGTGTGTGTGTGTTTGTGGGGGTGTGTGTGTGTTTGTAGGGGGGTGTGTGTGTGTTTGTGTGTGAGTGTGTGTGCATGCATGTGTGTATGTATATGTGTGTTTGTGTGCGTGTGTGTGTTTGTGTGGGTAATATGTGTGTGTGTGTCTGGGTGTGTTTGTGTGTGTGTTTATATAGTTACGTCTGTTTGTGTATGTGTTTGTGTGTTTGTTAGTGTATGTGTGTGTGTTTGTGTAACATGTGTGTTTGTGTATGTGTGTGTGTGTTTGTGTAATATGTGTGTTTGTGTGTGTGTTTGTCTATGAGTTTGTGTGTGTGTGTGTGTGTGTGATGTGTGTGTTTAGGTAGGTGATATGTGTGCATGGGTATAAGTTTGTATGTGTGTGGGTGTGTGTGTGTGTAATATATGTGTTAGTGTGGGTGGGTGGGTGTCTATGTTTGTGGGGGGGTGTGTGTTTGTGTTTGGGTGTGTGTGCATGTATGTGCGTATGTGTGTGTGGTGTATGTGTTGTGTATGCATGTTTGTGTGAGAGTGTGTGTGTGTTTGTGTGGGTAATGTGTGTGTGTGAGAGAGTGTGTCTGTGTCTGTGTTTATATAGTTACTTGTCTTTGTGTATGTGTTTGTGTGTGTGTGAATGTGTGTGTGTGTTTGTGTGTGTAATATGTTTGTTTGTGTATGTAATATATGTGTTAAGGTGTATGTATGCGTATATCTATGTGTGTGTGTGTATGGATGGGTTTGTGTGTGTGGAGGGGGGGTTTGTATATATGTGTGTGTGTGTGTTTTTTTTTTTGTGTGAGTGTGTGTGTTTGGGAGTGTTTGTGTGTGAGTGTCTTTGTGTGCGTAATATGTGTGTGTGGGTATATGTTTATACGGTTGTGCGTGCGTGTGTGTTTATGTGTTTGTGAGAGAGAGAGAAAGAGTGTGTGTGTGTGTTTGTGTTTGTGTGTTTGTGTGTGTTTGTTTGGGTGTGAGTGAGTGTGTGTATTTTATTTGTGTTTGTATGTGTTTGTTTCTTTATTTGTATGTGAGTGTGTGTGTGTGTTTTAAGTGTGTATTGTTTGTGTGTGTGTGGTTGTGTGTTTTCATGTTTTAGAGAGAGTGTGTGTGTCTATGTGTTTGTGTGTGTGTGTGCGCCTGTGTTTATGTGTTTATGTGGGTGATATATGTGTACAGGTGAATGGGAGTGTGGGTATAAGTTTGTGTGTGTGTGTGTGATATTATCGCGGTTGATCTTATCCTGGGCGATCTAATCGTAGATGAAGTTATTATGGGTGATCTTATCATGGGTGATCTTATCATCGATGATCTTATCGTGGGTGATATTATCGTAGGTGATCTTATCGTGGGTGATCTTATCGCGGGTGATCTTATCGCAGGTGATCTTATTGCGGGTGATCTTATTGCAGGTGATCTTATCCCGGGTGATCTTACCGTAGGTGATCTTATCGTTGGTGATCTTATAGTGGGTGATTTTATCGTGGATGATCTTATCGCGAGTGATCTTATCCCGGTTGTTCTTATCGAGTGTGATCTTATCGCGGGTGATCTTATCCTTTGCAATCTTATCTTGCATGATCTTATCGCATGTGATCTTATCTTGGGTGATATTATCGCGAGTGATCTTATCGCGGGTGATCATATCGCGGGTGATCTTATCGCGTGTGATCTTATCGGGGCGTGATCTTATCGCGAGTGATCTTATCCTGCGTGATCTTATTGGTGGTGATCATATCGCGGGTGATCTTATCGGGGGTGATCTTATCGCGGGTGATTTTATCATGGGTGATCTTATCGGGGGTGATCTTATCGCGGATTATCGTATCCCGGGTGATCTTACCGCGGGTGATCTTATCGAAGGTGATCTTATAGTGGGTGATCTTATCGTAGGTGATCTTATTGTGGGTGATCTTATCGCGGATGATCATATCACGGGTGATCTTATCACGGACGATCTTATCGCGGGTGATCTTATCATGGGTGCCCTTATAATGGGTGATCTGATCCTGCGTGATATTACCGTGGGTGATCTTATCCTGGTTGATATTTTCGCGGGTGATCTTATCGCGGGTGATGTTATCGTTGGTCATATTATCGCGGTTGATCTTATCCTGGGCGGTCTAATCGTAGATGAAGTTATTATGGGTGATCTTATCATGGGTGAACTTATCGTGGGTGATATTATTGTAGGTGATCTTATCGTGGGTGATCTTATCGCGAGTGATCTTATCGCAGGTGATCTTATCCCGGGTGATCTTACCGCAGGTGATGTTATCGTTGGTGATCTTATATTGGGTGATTTTATCGTAGGTGATCTTATCGTGGGTGATCTATTCGCAGGTGATCTTATCGCAGGTGATCTTATCGGGGGTGATCTTATCGCGGTTGATCTTATCGCGAGTGATCTTTTCGTAGGTGATGTTATAGTGGGTGATCTTATCGTAGGTGATCTTATCGCGGGTGATCTTATCGCGGGTGATCTTATCGCGGGTGATCTTATCGCGGGTGATCTTATCATTGGTAATCTTATCCTGCATGATCTTATCACAAGTGATCTTATCTTGGGTGATATTATCACGAGTGATCTTTTCGCGGGTGATCTTGTCCTGGGTGATCTTGTTGTGGGTGAAGTTATTATGGGTGATCTTATCATGGATGATCTTATCGTAGGTGATCTTATCGGGGGTGACCTTATCGCGGGTGATCTTATCGCGAGTGATCTTATTGGGGGTGATCTTATCGTGGGTGATCTTATCGCGGGTAATTTTATCCTGGGTGATCTTATCAGGTGTGATCTTATCGCGGGTTATCTTGTCTTGGGTGATCTTATCGGTGGTGATCTTATCGGGGGTGATCTTATCCTGGGTGATCTTATCCTTGGTAATCTTATCCTGCATGATCTTATCACAGGTGATCTTATCTTGGGTGATATTATCACGAGTGATCTTTTCGCGGGTGATCTTGTCCTGGGTGATCTTGTTGTGGGTGAAGTTATTATGGGTGATCTTATCATGGATGATCTTATCGTAGGTGATCTTATCGGGGGTGACCTTATCGCGGGTGATCTTATCGCGAGTGATCTTATTGGGGGTGATCTTATCGTGGGTGATCTTATCGCGGGTAATTTTATCCTGGGTGATCTTATCAGGTGTGATCTTATCGCGGGTTATCTTGTCTTGGGTGATCTTATCGGTGGTGATCTTATCGGGGGTGATCTTATCCTGGGTGATCTTATCCTTGGTAATCTTATCCTGCATGATCTTATCACAGGTGATCTTATCTTGGGTGATATTATCACGAGTGATCTTTTCGCGGGTGATCTTGTCCTGGGTGATCTTGTTGTGGGTGAAGTTATTATGGGTGATCTTATCATGGATGATCTTATCGTAGGTGATCTTATCGGGGGTGACCTTATCGCGGGTGATCTTATCGCGAGTGATCTTATTGGGGGTGATCTTATCGTGGGTGATCTTATCGCGGGTAATTTTATCCTGGGTGATCTTATCAGGTGTGATCTTATCGCGGGTTATCTTATCTTGGGTGATCTTATCGGTGGTGATCTTATCGGGGGTGATCTTATCCTGGGTGATCTTATCGTGGGTGATCGTATCCCGGGTGATCTTATCGAGGGTCATCTTATCACGGGTGATATTATCGCGGGTGATCTTACCGTGGGTGCTCTTATCGCGGGTGATGTAACGCCCCGGCAACTTACAGGGACTGTTGACTGCCCCCACACATCACCACGAGACTTTCCAGTGTGCTTTGTCCTCACTCGCACACTTTCCGAGAAAACTTCCCGGAAGGTCACCTATCCCAGAATTTCTCCAGGCTAAGCATGCTTAACCATGAAGTTCTTATGGGTTAGGCTTCCGAAAAGTAAATGCATTTTGGTGATATGGGTAGCCAAATCAATTCCTTTAAGCTATCCTTCAACTGTATAGTCCCATACCTATACAGTCTCCAGATCCCTCTCATTCCGGTGTATGTTCGATTCGTCCATGTGCCCCTTCCACTCGAAGCCTGCCAGGAACCGCTCCTTGTCCGTGCCCCCTACACCATGCTTCTTGCACCGGCGATCACTTCCCGCCCTCGTCAGTGCCCGGGTGTCACAGGTGATCTTTTAGTGGATGATTTTATCGCGGGTAATCTTATCGCGGGTGATCATATTGTGGGTGGGCTTATCGAGGGTGATCTTATAGTGGGTGATCTTATCGTGGGAGGTCTTATAGTAGGTGATCTTATCGTAGGTGGTCTTATAGTAGGTGGTCTTGTGGGTGATCTTATCGCGGGTGATCTTCTCACGGGTAATCCTAACGCGGGTGATGTTATCGTTGGTGATCTTACCATGGGTGATCTTATCGCGGGTGATCTTATGGTGGGTGATATTATCGTGGGTGATATTATCGTGGGTGAAATTATTATGGGTGATCTTATCGTGGGTGAAGTTTTTATGGGTGATCTTATCCTGGGTGATCTTATCGTAGGTTATCTTATCGTGGGTGATCTTATCGCGGATGATCTTATCACAGGTGATCTTATCGTGGGTGATCTTATCGTGGGTGATCTTATCGTAGGTGATCTTATTATAGGTGATCTTATCCTAGGTGATCTTATTGTAGGTGATCTTATCTCGGGTGATCTTATCGCGGGGGATCTTATCGCGGGGGATCTTATCGTGGGTGATCTTATCGCGGGTGATCTTATCACGGGTGATCTTAACGCGGGTGATCTTATCGTTGATAATCTTATCGTGGGTGATCTTATCGCAGGTGATCTTATCGCGCGTGATCTTATCGCAGGTGATATTATCGTGGGTGATATGATCGTGGGTGATATGATCGTGGGTGATCTTATTCGCTGGTGATCTTATTGCGAGTGATCTTACCGCGGTGGTCTTATAATGGGTGATGTTATCGTGGGTGATCTTATCGTGGGTGATCTTTTTGCAGGTAATCTTATCGTGGGTGATATTTTCGTGGGTGATCTTACCGTGAGTGATCTTATCGCAGGTGATCTTATCGTGGGTAATACTATCGTGAGTGATCTCATCGCGACTGATCCAATAGCGGGTGATCTTATCGTGGGTTATCTTATCACGGGTCATCTTAACGCGGGTGGTCTTATCGCGGGTGAACTTATCGTGGCTGATCTTATCGTGGCTGATCTTATCATGTGTAATCTTATTGCTGGTCATCGTATCACGGGTGATCTTATGCTTGGTGATCTTATCGCGGGTGATGTTATCGCGGGTGATGTTATCGTGGGTGATCTTATCGCGGTTGGTCTTATAGCGGGTGATCTTATCCTTGGTGATCTTACCCTGGGTGCTCATACCGCGGGTGATCTTATAGTGGGTGATCTTATAGCAGTTGATCTTATCGTGGGTGATCTTATCGCGGGTGATCTTATCGTGAGTGATCTTATCTTGGGTGATCTTATCGTGGGTGACTTTAACGTGGTTGATCTTATCGCGGGTGATCTTATCCTTGGTGATCTTATCCTGGGTGATCTTATTGCGGGTGATATTATCGTAGGTGATATTATCGTGGGTGATCGTATCGTGGTGGTCTTAAAGTGGGTGATCTTACCGTGGGTGATCTTATCGCGGGTGATATTATCGTGGGTGATATCATCGTGGGTGATCTTACTGTGGGTGATCTTTTTGCCGGTGATCTTATCGAGGGTGATATTTTCGTAGGTGATCTTATCGCAGGTGATCTTATCGTGGGTAATACTACCGTGGGTGATCTCATCGCGAGTGATCTTATAGCGGGTGATCTTATCGTGGGTTATCTTATCACGGGTCATCTTAACGCGGGTGATCTTATCGTGGGTGATCTTATGTTGTGTAATCTTATCGCTGGTCATCGTATCGCGGGTGATCTTATGATTGGTGATCTTATCGTGGGTGATCTTATCGCTGGTGATGTTATCGCAGGTGATCTTATCGTGGGTGATCTTATCACGGGTGATGTTATCGCGGGTGATCTTATCGTGGGTGATCTTATCGCGGTTGGTCTTATAGCGGGTGATCTTATCCTTGGTGATCTTACCCTGGGTGCTCATACCACGGGTGATCTCATCGCGGGTGATCTTATAGTGGGTGATCTTATAGCGGTTGATCTTATCGTGGGTGATCTTATCGCGGGTGATCTTATCGTGAGTGATCTTATCTTGGGTGATCTTATCGTGGCTGATTTTAACGCGGTTGATCTTATCGCGGATGATCTTATCCTTGGTGATCTTATTGCGGGTGATATTATCGCAGGTGATATTATCGTGGGTGATCGTATCGTGGTGGTCTTAAAGTGGGTGATCTTATCGTGGGTGATCTTATCGCGTGTGATATTATTGTGGGTGATATCATCGTGGGTGATCTTACCGTTAGTGATCTTATCATGGGTGATCTCATCGCGGGTGATCTTATCCTGGGTTATCTTATGGCGGGTAATCTTATCACAGGTGATGTTATCGCGGTGGTGTTATAGTGGGTTATCTTATCGTGGGTGATCTTATCGCGGGTGATATTATCGTGGATTGTCTCATCGCAGGTGATCTTATCGTAGGTAATCTTATCGCTGGTGATATTATCGCGGGATATATTATCGCGGGTAATCTTATCGTTGGTGGGCTTATAGTGAGTGATCTTATAGTGGGTGGTCTTAGAGTAGGTGGTCTTATAATGGGTTAGCTTAGCGTGGGTGATCTTATCGTGGGTGATTTTTAGCGGGTGATCTTATCCTTGGTGACCTTATCCTGGGTGATCCTATCGCGGCTGATCTTATCGCTGTTGATCTTATCGCGGGTGATCTTATCGTGGTGGTGTTATAGTGGGTGATCTTATTGTTGGTGATCTTATCGCAGGTGATCCTATCGCGGGTAATCTTATCCGTGGTAATCTTATCCTGGGTGATCTTATTGAGGGTGATCTTATTGCAGGTGAAATTATCGCAGGTGATCTTATAACGGGTGATCTCATCGTGGTGGTCTTATAATGGGTAATCTTCTTGTGGGTGATCTTACCATGGGTGATCTTATCACGAGTGATATTATCGTGGGTGATCTTATCGCGGGTGATCTTATCCTTGGTGATCTTATCCTTGATGCTCTTATCGTGGGTGATCTCATAGTGGGTGGTCTTATAGTGGGTTATCTTATCGTGGGTGATCTTATCTTGGCTGATATTTTCGCGGGTGATCATATCGCGGGTGATATTATCACGGGTGATCTTATCGCGGGTGATGTTATCGCGTGTGATGTTATCGCGGGTGATGTTATCACGGGGGATGTTATCGTAGGTGATCTTATTGCGGGTGATCTTATCGTGGGTGATCTTACCGCGGTGATCTTATCGCGGGTGATCTTATCGTAGGTGATATTATCGTGGCTGATCTTACGTGGGTGATGTTATCGCGAGTGATGTTATCGTGGGTGATACTATCGTTGGTGATCTCATCGCGGGTGATCTTATGGCGGGTGATCTTATCGTGGGTGATCTTATCGCGGGTGATCTTATTGCGGGTGATCTTATCACGGGTTATCTTATCGCGAGTGATCTTATCCTTGGTGATCTTATCGCGGGTGATCTTGTCGTGGTGGTCTTATAGTAGGGGTTCTTATCGCGGGTGATCTTATCGTGGCTGATATTACCGTATGTGATCTTATCGTGGGTGATACTATCGTCGGTGATCTCATCGCAGGTGATCTTATGGCGGGTGATCTTATCGTGGGAGATCTTATAGTGGGTGTTCTTATCGGGGGTGATCTTATTGCGAGTGATCTTATCCTTGGTGATCTTATCGCGGGTGATCTTATCGTGGGTGATCTTATCGCGGGTGATCTTATCCTGGGAGATCTTATCGCAGGTGATGTTATTGTTCGTTATAGTATCGCGGGTGATCTTAACACGGGTGATCTTATTGCGGGTGATCGTATCGAGGGTGATTTTATCGTGGGTGATCTTATCGTGGGTGATCTTATCGCGGGTGATCTTATCGTGGGTTATATTGTCGTGTGTGATCTTACCGTGGGTGATCTTAGCGCATGTGATCTTATCGTGGGTGAAATTATCGTGGGTGATCTTATCGCAGGCGATGTTATCGCGGGTGATGTTATCGCAGGTGATCTTATCGCAGGTGATCTTATCGCGGGTGATCTTATCGTTGGTTGACTTATAGTGGGTGATCTTATAGTGCGTGGTCTTATAGTGGGTGGTCTTATCCTGGGCGATCTAATCGTGGACGAAGTTATTATGGGTGATCTTATCATGGATGATCTTATCGTCGGTGATCTTATCGTGGGTGATTTTATCGTAGGTGATCTTATCGAGGGTGATCTTATCGCGGGTGATCTTATCGCGGGTGATCTTATCCCGAGTGATTTTACCGCGGGTGATCTTATCGTAGGTGATCTTTTAGTGGGTGATCTTATCATCGATTATCTTGTCGTGGGTGATCTTATCGAGGGTGATCTTATCGCGGGTGATCTTATCGGGGGTGATCTTATCGGGGGTGATCTTATCGTGGTTGATCTTATCGCGGGTGATCTTATCCTTGGTAATCTTATCCTGCATGATCTTATCGCAGGTGATCTTATCTTGGGTGATATTATCGTGAGTGATCATATCGTGGGTGATCTTATCTCGTGTGATCTTATCTTGGGGATATTATCGCAGGTGATCAGATCGTGGGTTATCTTATCCTTGGGTGATCACATCGCGAGTGATCTCATCGCGGGTGATCTTATCGCGGGTGATCATCTCGCGGCGGATCTCAACGCGGGTGATCTTATCGCAGGTGTTTTTATCGCGGGGGATCTTATCGTAGGTGATCTTATCGCGGGTGATCTTATCATTGGTGGACTTATAGTGGGTGATCTTATGGTGGGTGGTCATATCGTGGGTGGTGTTATAGTGGGATATCCTATCCACCGTGATCTTATCGCGAGTGATCTTATCGCGGGTGATCTTTTCGCGGGTGATCTTATCGCGGGTAATCTTATCGCGGGTGATCATATGCTTGGTGATCTTATCGCGGTTGATGTTATCATAGGTGATCTTATCGTGGGGGATCTTATCCTGGATGATCTTTTCGTGGTTGATCTTATTGCGGGTGATCTTATCCTTGGTGATCTTATCTTGGGTGGTCTTATCGCCGGTGATCTTATCGTCGGTGATCTTATCGCGGGTGATCTTACCGTGGGTGATCTTACCGTTGGTGATCTTATCGTGGGTGATCTCATCGTGGGTGATATTATCGAGGGTTATCTTATCGCGGGTGATCTTATCGCGGGTGATCTTACCCTAGGTAATCTTATACTGGGTGATCTTATGGCAGGTGATCTTATAGCAGGTGATGTTATCGCGGGTTATCTTATCGCGATGGTGTTATAGTAGGTTATCTTATCATGGGCGATCTTACGATGGGTGATCTTATCGCGGGTGATATTATCGTGGGTGATATTATCGTGGGTGGTCTCATCGTGGGTGATCTTATCGTAGGTGATCTTATCGCGGGTGATCTTATCGTTGGTAGGCTTGTAGTGAGTGATCTTATAGTGGGTGGTCTTATAGTGGGTGATCTTTTAGTGGGTTATCTTAGCGTGGGTGATCTTTTCGCGGGTGATCTTATCGCGGGTAATCTTATCGCGAGTGATCTTATCCTTGGTGATCTTATCGTTGTTGATCTGATCGCGGGTGATCTTATCGTGGTAGTCTTATAGTGGGTGATCCTATTGTTGGTGATCTTATCGCAGGTGATCCTATCGCGGGTAATCTTATTCGTGGTAATCTTATCCTGGGTGATCTTATTACGGGTGATCGTATTGCAGATGATATTATCGCAAGTGATCTTATCGCGGGTGATCTTATCGTGGTGGTCTTATGGTGGGTGATCTTATCGTGGGTGATCTTACCGTGGGTGATCTTATCACGGGTGATATTATTGTGGGTTATATTATCGCGGGTGATCTTATCTTGGTGATCTTATCCTTCTTATAGTGGGTGATCTTATCTTGGCTGATATTTTCGCGGGTGATATTATCGTGGGTGATCTTATCGCGGGTGTTGTTATCGCGGGTGATCTTATGGCGGGTGATCTTATCGTGGGTGATCTTACCGTGGGTGATCTTATCGCGGGTGATCTTATCACAGGTGATATTATCGTGGCTGATCTTACCGTGGGTGATGTTACCGTGGTTGATCTTATCGTGGGTGATACTATCATCGGTGAGCTCATCGCGGGTGATCTTATGGCGGGTGATCTTAGTGTGGGTGATCTTATCGCAGGTGATCTTATTGCGAGTGTCTTATCTCGGGTTATCTTATAATGGGTGCTCTTATCGCGAGTGATCTTACCGCGAGTGATCTTATCGCGAGTGATCTTATAGTGGGTGATACTATCGTCGGTGATCTCATCGCGGGTGATCTTATGGCGGGTGATCTTATCGGGGGTGATCTTATCGCGGGTGATCTTATCGCGGGTAATCTTATAGTGGGTGTTCTTATCGCGGGTGATCTTATCGCGAGAGATCTTATCCTTGGTGATCTTAGCGCGGGTGATCTTATCATTGGTGATCTCATTGCGGGTGATCTTATGGCGGGATATCTTATCGTGGGTGATCTTATCGCGGGTATTCTTATTGCGGGTGATCTTATCGCGGGTTATCTTATCGCGAGTGATCTTATCCTTGGTGATCTTATCGCGGGTGATCTTATCGTGGTGGTCTTATAGTAGGTGATCTTATCGCGGGTGATCTTATCGTTGCTGATATTACCGTGGGTGATCTTATCGCGAGTGATCTTATCGTGGGTGATACTATCGTCGGTGATCTCATCACGGGTGATCTTATGGCGGGTGATCTTATTGTGAGTTATCTTATAGTGGGTGTTCTTATCGGGGGTGATCTTATCGCGAGTGATCTTATCCTTGGTGATCTTATCGCGGGTGATCTTATCGCGGGTTATCTTATCGCGGGTGATCTTATCGTGGGTGATCTTATCGGGGTTGATCTTATCCCTGGTGATCTTATCCTGGGAGATCTTATCGCAGGTTATTTTATCGTTCGTGATAGTATCACAGGTGATTTTAACACGAGTGATCTTATTGTAGGTGATCGTATCAAGGGTGATTTTATCGTGGTGGTCTTATAGTGGGTGATCTTATCGTGGGTGATCGTACCGTGGGTGATCTTATCGCGAGTGATCTTATCGTGGGTTATATTGTCGTGTGTGATCTTACCGTGGGTGATCTTAGCGTAGGTGATCTTATCGTGGGTGAAATTATCGTGGGTGATCTTATCGCAGGGGATTTTATCGCGAGTGATCTTATCGCCGGTGATCTTATCGCAGGTGATCTTATCGCGGTGATCTTATCGTTGGTTGGCTTATAGTGGCTGATCTTATAGTGCGTGGTATTACAGTGGGTGGTCTTATAGTGGGTAATCTTATCGTGGGTGATTTTATTAGGGGTGATCTTTTCGCGGGAGATTTTATCGCGGGAGATTTTATCGCGGGTGATCTTATTGCGGGAGATGTTATTACAGGTGATGTTATCGCAGGTGATTTTATCGTGGGTTATCTGATCGTGGGTGATATTATCGCGGGTGATCTTATCGTGGGTGATCTTATCGTGGGTGATATTATCATGGGTGATCTTATCGTAGGTGATCTTATGGTGGATGATCTTATGGTGGGTGATCTTATCGTGGATGATCTTATAGTGGGTGATCTTATCATGGGTGATCTTATGTGGGTGATCTTAGCGCAGGTGATATTATCATGGGTGAAATTATCGTCGGTGATCTTATCGCGGGTGATTTTATCACGGGTGATCTTATCACGGGTGATCTTATCGTTGGTTTACTTATAGTGGGTAATCTTATCCTGGGTGATTTTATCAGGGGTGATCTTTTCGCGAGTGATTTTATCGCGGGTGATTTTATCGCGGGTGATGTTATCACGGTTAATTTTATCGCCGGTGAACTTATCGTGGGTTATATTATCATGGGTGATCTTATCGTAGGTTATCTTATCGTGGGTGATCTTATCGTAGGTGATCTTATCACGGGTGATCTTATCCCGGGTGATCTTACCGCAAGTGATCTTATCCAGGGTGATTTTATCCTGGGTGATCTTATAGAGAGTGATTTTATTGTGGGTGAACTTATCATGCGCGATCTTATTGTGGGTGATTTAATCGTAGGTAATCTTATCGTGGGTGATTTTATAGTGGGTGATTTTATCATGGGTTATCTTATAGTGGGTGATTTTATCGTGGGTCCTCTTATCGTTGTTGATCTTGTAGTGGCTGATTTAATCGTGGGTGATCTTATCGAGGGTGATTTTGTCGTGGGTCATCTTATCGTGGGTGATCTTATAGAAGTTGATTTTATCGTGGGTGAACTTATCATGGGTGATATTATCGTGGGTGATCTTATCGTGGGTGATCTTATTGTGGGTGATCTTATCGTGGGTGATCTTATAGTGGGTAATCTTATCGTGGGTAATCTTATCATGGGTGATCTTATAGGGGGTGATATTATCGTGGGTGATCTTATAGTAAGTGATTTTATAGTGGGTGATCTTATAGTAAGTGATTTTATAGTGGGTGATCTTATAGTAACTGATTTTGTCGTGGGTAATCTTATAGTGGGCGATTTTATCGTGGGTGATCTTATTTTAGGTGATCTTAGAGTGGGTGATTTTTTTGTGGGTGATCTTATAGTGGGTGATTTTATCGTGGGTCATCTTATCGTGGGTGATTTTATCGTGAGTAATCTTCTAGTGGATGATTTTATCGTCGGTGATCTTATTGTGGGTCATTTTATCGTGGGTGATCTTATCGTGGGTGATGTTATCGCTGGTGATCTTATCGCAACTATCTTGTCGCGGGTGATCTTATCATTGGTGATCTTGTCACGGGGGATATTATCGCGGGTGATCTTATCGCGGGTTATCTTATCGTGGGTGATGTTATAGAGGGTTATGTTATCGTGGGTGAACTTATCGTGGGTGATCTTATGTGGGTGAATTTATCGTAGGTAATCTTATCGTGGGTGATCTTATAGTGGGTGATTTTATCATGGGTTATCTTATAGTGGGTGATTTTATCGTGGGTCATCTTATCGTGGGTGATCCTTTAGTGGTTGATTTTATCGTGGGTGAACTTATCGAGGGTGATTTTATCGTGGGTAATCTTATCGTGGGTGATTTTATCATGGGTAATCTTATCGTGGGTCATCTTATCGTGGGTGATTTTATCGTGGGTAATCTTATCGTTGTTGATCTTATAATGGGTGATTTTATCCTGGGTGATCTTATCGCGGGTTATCTTATCCCGGGTGATCTTACCGCGGGTGATCTTATCGAGGGTGATTTTATCGTGGGTGATCTTATCGTGGGTGATGTTATAGAGGGTGATTTTATCGTGGGTGAAGTTATCGTGGGTGATATTATTGTAGGTTATCTTATAGTGGATAATGTTATCGTGGGTGATCTTATAGTGGTTGATTTTATCGTGGGTCATCTTATCGTGGGTGATCTTATAAGGGGTGATATTATCGTGGCTGATCTAATAGTAGGTGATTTTATCGTGGGTGATCTTATCGCGAGAGATCTTATCCTTGGTACTCTTATCGCGGGTGATCTTATGGCGGGTCATCTTATCCTTGGTGATCTTATCGCGGTTGATCTTATCCCTGGTGATCTTATCCTGGGAGATCTTATCGCAGGTGATTTTATCGTTCCTGATAGTATCGTAGGTGATTTTAACATGGGTGATCTTATGGCGTGTGATCGTATCGAGGGTGATTTTATCGTGGTGGTCTTCTAGTGGGTGATCTTATCGTGGGTGATCTTACCGTGGGTGATCTTATCGCGAGTGATCTTATCGTGGGTTATATTGTCCTGTGTGATCTTACTGTGGGTGATCTTAGCGTAGGTGATCTTATCGTGGGTGACCTTATCGCAGGTGATCTTATGGTGGGTAATCTTATAGAGAGTGATTTTATCATGGGTGAACTTATCGTGGGTCATCTTATTGTGGGTGATTTTATTGTAGGTAATCTTATCGTGGGTGATCTTATAGTGGGTGATTTTATCATGGGTTATCTTATAGTGGTGATTTTATCGTGGGTCATCTTGTCGTGGGTGATCTTATAGAGGGTGATTTTATCGTGGGTGAACTTATCATGGGTGATATTATCGTGGGTGATGTTATCGTGGATGATCTTATTGTGGGTTATCTTATCGTAGGTGATCTTATAGTGGGTGATCTTATCGTGGGTGATCTTATAGTGGGTAATCTTGTCGTGGGTAATCTTATCATGGGTGATCTTATAGGGGGTGATATTATCGTGGGTGATCTTATAGTAAGTGATTTTATCGTGTGTGATCTTATAGTGACTGATTTTATCGTGGGTAATCTTATAGTGGGTGATTTTATCGTGGGTGATCTTATTGTAGGTGATCTTATAGTGGGTGATTTTATCGTGAGTAATCTTATAGTGGATGATTTTATCGTGGGTGATCTTATTGTGGGTCATTTTATCGTGGGTGATCTTATCGCGAGGGATGTTATCGCGGGGGATGTTATCACGGGTGATGTTATCGCGGGTGATCATATCGCGGGTGATCTTATCGCGGGAAATATTATCGCAACTACTTTGTTGCGGGTGATCTTATCATTGGTGATCTTGTCACGGGTGATATTATCGCGGGTGATCTTATCGCGGGATATCTTATCGTGGGTGATCTTATAAAGGGTTATTTTATCGTGGGTGAACTTATCGTGGGTAATGTTATGTGGGTGATTTTATCGTAGTTAATCTTATCGTGGGTGATCTTATAGTGGGTGATTTTATGATGGGTTATCTTATAGTGGGTGATTTTATCGTGGGTTATCTTATCGTGGGTGATCTTGTAGTGGCTGATTTACCGTGGGTGAACTTATCGTGGGTGATTTTATCGTGGGTAATCTTATTGTGGGTCATCTTATCGTGGGTGATCTTATCGCGGGTGATCTTATCTCGGGTGATATTATCGTGGCTGATCTTACCGTGGGTGATCTTATCGCGGGTGATCTTATCGTTGGTGATGTTATCGTTGATGATAAAATCACCCACTATAAGATCACCCACTATAAGATGACCCACGATAAAATCACCCATTATAAGATCACCCATGTT
>NC_028352.1:37384-38721 GCF_000741045.1 Vigna radiata var. radiata
CCTCTATAAGACCACCCACGATAAAATCACCCACCATAAGATCACCCACGATAAGATTACCCACAATAACATTACGCACTATAAAATCACCCACGATAAAATCACCCACTATTAGATGACCAACGATAAAATCACCCATTATAAGTTCACCCTCGATAAAATCACCCACTTTAAGATCACTCACGATAAAATCCCCACGATAATATCACCTACGATAAAATCACCCATTATAAGCTTACCAACGATAAGATAACCCACGATAAAATCATCCACTATAAGATAACCCACGATAAGATTACCTACGATAAAATCACCCAGTATAAGATCACCCACGATAAAATCAACCACTAATAGGTCACCCACGATAAAATCACCCACTAGAAGATCACCCACGATAACATCACCTACTATAAGATTACCCACAACAAGATTACTGATGATAAAATCACCCACTATAAGATCACCCACGATGAAATCACCCACTATAAGATCACCCACCATAAATCACCCACTATAATATCACCCACGATAAGATGACCAACGATAAGATCACCCACGATAAGATTACCCGCGATAAAATCACCCACTATAAGAACACTCACGATAAAATCACCTACTATAAGATCACCCACGATAAAATCACCCATTATAAGATCACCCACGATAAGATTAGCCACAATAATATTACCCACAATAAAATCACGCACGATAAAATCACCCACCATAATATCATGCACGATAAGATTACCCACCATAAGTTCACCCACGATAAAATCCCCACGATAATATCACCTACGATAAAATCACCCACTATAAGATCACCCACGATAAGATTACCCACGATAAAATCACACACTATAAAATAACTCACGATAAGATTACCCATGATAAAATCACCCACTATAAAATCACTCACGATAAGATTACCCATGATAAAATCACCCTCTATAAGACCACCCACGATAAAATCACCCACAATAAGATCACCCACGATAAGATTACCCACAATAACATTACGCACTATAAAATCACCCACTATTAGATGACCCACGATAAAATCACCCACTATAAGTTCACCCACGATAAAATCACCCACTCTAAGATCACTCACGATAAAATCACCCACGATAAGATTACCTACGATAAGTTCACCCACGATAAAATTCCCACGATAATATCACCTACGATAAAATCACCAATTATAAGATTACCAACGATAAGACAACACACGATAAAATCATCCACTATAAGATCACCCACGATAAGACGACCTACGATAAAATCACCCAGTATAAGATCACCCACTATAAGATCACCCACGATAAAATCAACCACTA
>NC_028352.1:38740-39577 GCF_000741045.1 Vigna radiata var. radiata
ATCACCCACTATAAGATCACCCACTATAAGATCACCCACAATAAGATTACGCACAATAAAATCACCCACGATAAAATCACCCACCATAAGATGACGCACGATAAGATTACCCGTGATATGTTCACCCATGATAAAATCATCCACGATAAGATTACCCACGATAACATCACCCACGATAAGATTACCCACGATAAGATTACCCTCTCTAAGATCACCCACAATAAAATCACTCACTATAAGATCACCCACTATAAGATCGCCCACGACAAGATTACTGACGATAAAATCACCCACTATAAGATCACCCACTATAAATCACCCACTATAAAATCACCCACTATAATATCACCCACGATAAGATGACCAACGATAAGATCACGCACGATAAGATTACCCTTGATAAAATCACCCACTATAAGTTCACCCACGATAAAATCCCCACGATAATATCACCTACGATAAAATCACCCATTATAAGATCACCCACGATAAGATTACCCACGATAAAATCACCCACTACAAAATCACTCACGATAAGATGACCCACGATAAAATCACCCACTATAAGTTCACCCACGATAAAATCACCCATTATAAGATCACCAATGATAAAATTACCCATAATAAGAGTACCCACAATAAACTCATCCACGATAAGTTGATACACTATAAGATCACCCACGATAAAATCACCCACTCTAAGATCACTCACGATAAAATCACCCACAATAAAATCACCCACGATAAGATAACCCACGATAAAATCATCCACTATAAGATCACCCACGATAAGATTACCTACAATAAAATCACCCACTATAAGATCACCCACGATAA
>NC_028352.1:46016-47256 GCF_000741045.1 Vigna radiata var. radiata
ACGATAAAATCACCCACTATAAGATCACCCACGATAAAATCACCCACTATAACATCACCCACCATAAATCACCCAGTATAAAGTCCCCACGATAAGATGACCAACGATCAGATCACCCACGATAAGATCACCCACCATAAATCACCCACTATAAAATCACCCACTATAATATCACCCACGATAAGATGACCAACGATAAGATCACCCACAATAAGATTACCCGCGATAAAATCACCCACTATAAGATCACTGACGATAAAAACACCTCACCCACGATAAAATCACCCACTATAAGATCACCCACGATAACATTAGCCACAATAATATTACCCACATTAAAATCACCCACGATAAGTTGACCCACGATAAAATCACCCACCATAACATCATGCACGATAAGATTACCCACGATAAGTTCACCCACAATAAAATCCCCACGATAATATCACCTACGATAAAATAACCCACTATAAGATCACCCACGATAAGATTACCCACGATAAAATCACCCACTATAAAATCACTCACGATAAGATTACCCATGATAAAATCACCCACTATAAGATCACACACGATAAGATTACCAACAATAACATTACGCACTGTAAAATCACCCACTATTAGATCACCCACGATAAGATGACCCACAATAAAATCACCCACTATAAGTTTACCCACGATAAAATCACCCATTATAAGATCACCAATGATAAGATTACCCACAATAAGAGTACCCACAATAAACTCATTCACGATAAGTTGATACACTATAAGATCACCCACCATAAAATCACCCACTCTAAGATCACTCACAATAAAATCACCCACGGTAAGTTCACGCACGATAAAATCACCCACGATAATATCACACACGATAAGATCACCCACGATAAAATCACCCATTATAAGATTACCAACGATAAGATAACCCACGATAAAATCATCCACTATAAGATCACCCACGATAAGATTACATACGATAAAATCACCCACTATAAGATCATCCACTATAAGATCACCCACGATAAAATCACCCACTATAAGATCACCCACGATAAAATCACCCACTCTAAGATCACTCACGATAAAATCACCCACGATAAGTTCACGCACGATAAAATCACCCACGATAAAATCACTCACTATAAGATCACCCACCATAAATCTCCCACTATAAAATCACCCACTATAATATCACCCACGATAAGATGACCAACGATAAGATCACCCACGATAAGAT